>NC_081353.1:50171191-50203516 GCF_029784015.1 Lycium ferocissimum | reverse complement strand
CTGCCTCTGCATCATGAGAGCAGATGCACCTTCCTATCTAAAAATTTACTGTGACCTCTTTTTAATAGATAACGAATTCAACAACAAAAAAAACAGGAGGTGGGGCTGGGGTTGCTGGGTTGAGGGGGGGTGTTATTCAGGTGTAAATATATCCCTCAATTTTGCAATATAGAGCAGATATATCTCACATTAAAAAAGTGGTGTATATATACCCTTGTCATTACAAAATGGTTCAAATATATCCCTGCCCTTACACAAATAATGCAAATATACCCTTTTAAAAAAAAAAATCATTTAGCTTATTTTTTAATTAAAAAAAATGACATGTGACTTTTCAAAAACTCCTACTCATTTTTTTTTGGTAGACATATTTTTCTAACGCCACATGGTAATTTTTTTTCTGCTGGATCGGATCTGGTTCGTTTAAAAAAATATCTCTGTGGCTTTAAAAAAATAAGTCTACCCATTTTTTGACTAACTGAGCCGACCACTGTAAAAAAAAAAATTATCATGTGGCTTTAGAAAAATATATCTACTCAAAAAAATGGGTAGACTTTTTTTTAAAGCCACGTGGTACTTTTATAACTAAAAATAAACTAAATAATTTTAAAAAAAATTCTCTCAGAAAAAAGGGTATATTGGCACCATTTTGTAACGGCAAGAGTATACTTACACCACTTTTATAACGGGAGTATATCTGCTATAAATCGTAAAGTTCATGGTATGTTTGCACCTTTGCCCTTCCATTTATCTCAACTTACGAAGTCAAACAATTTGTTCTTTGATTATGATTTTCTCAAGTGTTTTTCATATGTTTCGAATTAATTGTATTAACTATGATGTATTAGTACTTACACAATTTTCAAATGTCTAAAGTTACTTTAGAAAATTTGAAAACGTTATGTCTGGAAAAAACATAAAAAGAAGTGGTTTGATCCTTATATATAGTCCGAATCACGTTACATATAATAGGACAGAGGAAATATCGTAAACGTGACTTTTACCTGGGGTGGAGGGAGAGAATTAGTTACGAGTTCCAACGAATCCATTAATTTTTGTTTGGACTCTGTATTTGTATTAGAAAATTCATTAAATATGTAAAATAATTAGTTTACGAACCTAATAACTATGACAGCTATAGATTGAGTGACAAGTTCAGAACCCATAAACTCTAAATTCTAATTTTTCCTCTAATTTTTACTCACGGAAGTTTTAATTTTGAACAGGCCAACATTTGTTCGAATATGGAAGAAGAAATCTGTAGAGCAGTTTTCACCAGTTCCATACCTTGCCACATTCATAAACTGTGGCCTTTGGGTACTCTATGGAATACCACTTGTACATCCACACAGCATCCTAATCTTGACCATAGATGTGACAGGACTTGCTATTGAGGTTGTGTACTTGGCGCTATTTTTGTTGTACTCTGAAACGAAAGAAAGGATGAAATTTTTCCTCATTATTGTTGGTGAGATAATTTTCTTGGCTTCACTTGCCGTACTTGTTCTAACCCTTGTCCAAACACACAAAAAAAGATCTACTATTGTGGGTAGCATTTGCATGGCGGGCAACATTTTGATGTATGCTTCTCCTCTGGTTGTCATGGTAAATAAGTTCTTTTACTCTCGTTTCAATTTATATATACTTCAATTCTTTAGAAAGAAAGCAAATTTTAAGCTGGACGTTCTCGTCGAAACTATCATAAACGTTTGCGACAAGTACGATTTCGATGAATTTTCGTTGAAATTTTGCATTTTTCTAGTAGTCGCTGGATTTGTGTCTTATTGTGAACAAAATTTAAGAAATAAAAGAAGACTTTCGCCACATACTAAAAGTGTCTTTAAAATTAATAGTTCTAAACATGTCATCATGACATTTCTATTTATGATTATATTAAGTGCCTGATATTATGTATAAAATGAAAAAAATTCACATACAGAAAAGGTGTTTATTTTTTTGAAGCAGATTAAATTTTTTGTTTGTTTGTAATGGAGAAATTAATGACTCGGGTTAATTAATTATTGCAGAAATTGGTGATGAGAAGCAAAAGCGTGGAGTTCATGCCATTCTTCCTTTCCCTTTTCTCTTTTCTGAATGCTGTTAGTTGGACCACTTATGCCCTCATTCGTCTGGATGCCTTCATTCTTGTGAGTATTCCTCTCCATTGCTCCTATGTTATATTCCTCCCCATAGATCAATCTAGTACGGAGTTACTTATAAACTAGGGGTGTTCATGGTTTGATGAAAAAAGATGATTCGAATCGTAAATCGATATTTATTTGAGTTTGATTTGGTTTTAAATTTTGAAAAATCGATAATATTTTTGTTAGGTTTGATCACGGTTAGAGCGAGGTGGAAGTTGTACCACTCACTGCATTAAGCACTACTACAAAATCATTTTCCCACTTAAATTTTCCATTGAAAAATGTTCAACGGTTATTCCCATGGATATTGAGTCAGTGGGGAAAGAATATAGTAATATTTTCACACGAAAAAATTAGCAAGTTTCCTAGCCTTTCAATGAGAACCTGTTTCTGACCGTGTGTCTTCCCGCAAGCTGGTCTGATGAGAATGAGGTGGGAAAATCATGTTTTATAAAGACAAATTTCTCATTGAATGTCGCAGGGAAAAATCTTTGTTTCTAGTAGTGATGTCTACCCCCTTGGGGTGCAGCTCTTCCCGGACCCTGCTAACGAGAGATGTTTTGTGCACCGGACTGCCCTTTTTATTTTATTTAGTTTGGTTTTACGAAAAACAAACAAAAGAAATATTGACCCGAACCGACAAATATATACAAATTTTTTATGATTATATACAAACACATACAATTTTTTTTTTTTTATCTCTAGCAACCTTTATTCATTTGATTAACGCTTAGTTAGATAATCTCCACTTTTTTTCTTGGTTGCTAAAATCTCCCGTTCTTTGTTGGGAAAATAACATAGACTACCAACTTAAGACTCTTTATCACAAAATATAATGATACTTTTCCTTATTTACGGAACGTAACGACAATTTACGAAATATGACGGATTTGGGCTTTAGTGACGTACCACGTTTTGGGCTTTAGTACCGCACCACGATTTTGAAAAAAACCATGGGTTCCAGGTTGAACCCACACGCCGGTCAAAAAATTTGAAAAAAATTCGCAAGGCGAGAGTTAAATTTCGCTATACCCCCACGGCATAGCCATGCGTGAAGGAATTACCAAAGTTGTCTGGGACCGGCATACTTATGCCTTATGGCGTACTTGGCATAAGTATCTGCAGGTCCGCATAACTTTGATAATTCCTTCACAAAGTTATCTTGGTCCTAAGATAAAAGTTTGCCCATTAAATTTTGCCTTATAAGGCAAACTTTTGTTATACCTTAAGGAAAACTTACGCCTTATGGCATACTTTTAGTTATGTTTTATCGACACACTTTTAGCTAAGGCATTACTAAAGTTTCCCCTTGAAAAGTTAAAAAAAATATATATATATGCTTCAAGGAAAGTACGCCCCCTCCGTAAGCGGACTTTTAGTTGTGTTGACTAAAAATCTCCGCCGGAGGGCGGCTTTTGTGTTTAAGTAAAAGTCTGCCGGAGGGGGCAGACTTTTAGTTGTGTTTAAGTAAAAGTCTGCCGGAGGGGGCAGACTTTTAGTTGTGTTTAAGTAAAAGTCTGCCGGAGGGGGCAGACTTTTAGTTATTCATACAGTAACCATACATATTGCAGACAAACTATAAGATTTTATTATAGCCAACCAAACCAAACACGTAATGTTGATAACCAAATTCATATCAACTTTTCAACATTATTATTATTAAAATTGTACTCGGTTCTACTCTTACTAAAAAAAAAAAAAAAAAAAACGAGTTTATCTTGTCATTAAAAAAATATCACCGCCATAACATTGTCGACTATTTAATTTCCCTTTGGAATATTGCTACAAGTCTTCTTATTGTGGCCTTGAGCCGTACCACATCTGCCGCATGTCACCGTTGATTTCTTAAATTTCCCCTCGTGGAATGGTTTCATTCGTTTGGTAGCTGGCCTTCTGGTGGTCTTTTACCATACGGTGGCAACACAATCTCTTCTTTACATGCCTCGGTATATCCCGTATTGTACTTTCACATGGAAGAGGGGCCTGTTGGTATTGCATATGTATCGAGGAAATTCTTATTCTTGTAGTAGGCAGGGTATATTCCGCTCCATGTTGGTGCCTATATACACTATAGCAAACCATAGCATGCCCACAAGGTATCTCATCCATTGAAATCTTCCACAAGTACACGTCTAGCTCGAAGACACACCGTGAACCTCTTAACACCATCAATCACTGTATGTAGAAATTCAGTGGAAGCTCGTACCTGTAATCAAAATTACATTTGTACAAGTAATTCAGAAATTATACACTAAACATACAACATATATACACATATTATAGAGTTTTCATACATATGACGGTAAAAAAAGAAGGATACAAGTTAACGTAGGATTATCTTACGATATACGGTGTGATAATACCCCATTCTTGTTGATAATTTCTTGATACTTTTTAGTAAGATACGTGAATGTATTCTTTGCTTCTTCATTGTGCGTCGCATTGGGTTTTGGCCGTCTAATTGGGTTTTGTATAGGTTTGTAAGTATTCTCCGTTATATCTTGTACATTAGCTTTGTGCCGCGTTTTGTAAATATTTACTCTAAAGATGTATATATATGTATTTTGCCCTTCTTTTTATCCATATATTTACAACTTTAAATTTCTAGTCACTTTAAATTAGTCCACAAACCAAAACAACTATAAAACCCTTTTTTCTGGAATACACCAGGACCGCAAGATTAGTATAATACTTGTTTAGTAAACTTTTCACGCCATATTCTCTGTGGGATTCGACATCAACCTCGTTGGGTTACTATATTTGGCATCGTCCGCTTTACGCTATTAAAAGCGTAAATTTGAGCGTATCACTAATAATAACTAAACCCTACATAAAATAATACATAAATTTTCTCAAAACTAATTCATATATTACTAATACCTCCATAACTTTAACCAGCCACCAAACGACCCTTGCTGGTAAAAAAATTTAATCTATGTTATTTCGCAAAGGACAATTCTCATTGTTATTCAAGATACTGGAATAAACTGGATGGCATATTGATGGTATGTATTTCATTGCTCCAATAGAAAGATGTCACAATCTCAAATGCCAAGTACTCCACTGTCATCTGTTTTTAAACTGTTGCTCTCACTGCAGGCTTCACTTCTTCTCTTATGATATAGAGTCCATCCTTTCTTCTACCAATTCCCATCATCTTGCTAGTAAAGAGTCCCTGAAAACTTCAACTCCCTGGTTATCTTAGACACTGAGAGCAAGCTGAATTTGAATTCAGAAACTTGTAGAAATCTTGAATTCTCTGATCTGCGAATATCTGGCATTTTCTGTGTTTACAATATGACATCTACCACCAGTAAGTAACTGCACTTTCCTACTTTGATAATATCCTAGGCTTTTAGTTGTTGTTAAAGCTCTTTACAAGATATGATATGGTGTGAGGCTCCTGAGTCTACTTTCCAGTCATGTGAATTGGACAAAAGAGCAGCCATACCTGCCGTGATTGAGGTGCAATAATTGATAGTAGTCTTATCAAGCTTGTTCAGCAACTGTTGGTATTGACTTTCTGTATTGCCTTTTTGTAAAGTAATATCCACATGTATGTTGTTCTTCAGAAGTGGACTCAGCATTTGTGGTTGTGGAATAACTAGCAGAAGGCTTGAGCCCTCCTTACTTTTGAAATTTGGTGGATAACCTATTATTCTGTAACAATCCTCCATTGAATGTCCTTTGTAACCACAAATACCTTCCAAAAAAAAAATTAGGTTTGTATGCTGGAGCTTTTCCTGTCAACATAGTTAAAGGTTCCCTATTCACACCTCCAACACCTAATGTTCTTTGACTCTCTTCTAGTGTTACAATAGCATAAGTTTCATTAACAATCATCACTGGTTTAGCAGATAAAATGTTGCTCATGATGTTCCCATATGATTCATTAAGTCCCTCAAAAAATTGCAACAAATGTTGAGACTTCAAATATTCAACATATGGAGCTGATTCTTCACATTCACAGCCTGGTAAGGGCACCATTATATCTACCTCATCCCACAGGTCCTTCATCTTCGAATAGTATGTAGTTACTGAATCTGTTCTTTGTCTTAGGGTTACAACTTCTGCCCAAAGATGATAAATTCGAATTAGATCTATCAAATCTTTCCTAACAGTCGAGCCAAATTTTCTTCACATTTGAAACATGCATAATCCTTGGCAACAATTCACTTGCAACCGTCATCCAATCCATGAAACTACTATTTCGTTACATTTCTCCCACTACTCTGCTAATTCTCCTTTGTATTTACTTTTGACACGCATGCCATCTACAAGTCCAAGCTTGCCTTTACCCCTTAGAGCTAGCTTCATCAAACTACTTATGTTCACAAGGCATGATTCTCTGGCACTGTGAGCTTCATTGGTATTAAGTTACTCCTGAAGCATTTGATACTTGAAGATGATGTGGAGGATTGTGGTCTAATGCAGTCACCTCATTCACTGCAATTGTTGTACTAAGAAAGCTTCCAATTTGCGAAAAAAACTTTCAGATTCTTATCGCGATTCGGTCCTTGTGATCGATGCTCTGATACCATGATAAATTTTTGAATATGGAACCTCAATCTAGTCACTAATGGTGACCAACGTAGGAAATTTCATAAAGGGAGGAAGATATTTTCATTAGTACTCAAAATGTTCAATCGAATGGTACAAGTGTAGAAATCTCTATTTAAAGGTTCTCAAGGAAGCATGTGCACAACATGCACAATGCCACTAACTGTCTAACAACCTAATCGCCTCAACTAATTAATAATTCTTAACTAATTAGCTTCTTAACAGACTTTCTAATCACCAATATAAGAACGTGTTCCAAGGAACTTTTTAATTTTATAAAAAAAGAAGGTCTGTTGCTTCAATTTGTTTGGAACTATTTGTTTATTCAAGGCTAAGTTGACAATTAAATTATATTAAGGCAAAAGAAGACAATTAAATTATATTAAGGCAAAAAAAGGCAATTAAGTTATACTCACAAGAATGAAGGCATCCAGTCGAATGAGGGCATAAGTAGTCCAACTAACACCATTCAGAAAAGAGAATAGGGAAAGCAAGAAGGGCATGAACTCCACGCTTTTGCTTGTCATCACCAATTTCTGCAATAATTAATATAATCTCATTTATTTATTACACACAAATAATTTAGTTTGCTTCGAAAAAATAAATAGCATCTTTCTCTATGTGAAATTCTTTTAAATTTAAACTTCTTACAGTAATAGGCGTGTAATTGAAAATAGGTTGATGCCAAGTTGAGGCTAGGTGTGCCAACTTAGCATCATTGGATAGCCTCAACCTGTTTTCGGACATTACACGCCTAATATAAGGTAATTTTAGTATGTGCAGAAAATCTTGTTTTATTTTTTAAATTTCGTGCTCAAGTAAACACCGCCCCAGCAGCTACTAATTAAGTACAATTTTTCAATGAAATCCATCAGAATCATATTAAGTACAATTTTTCAATGAAATCCATCGGAATTATATTCATTAAAAACGTTTATGAGATTTTCAGCGAAAAAGTCTGTTGGAAATTTTGCGTCTTTCTAATTTGTAGCAATTAGCTACTCCATATAAATTGAAACGGAGAGAGTAGAAAAGAACATATTTACCATGATAGCCAGAGGAGAAGCATACATGAAAATGTTGCCCGCCATGCAAATGCTACCCACGATAATAGATCTTTTTTTGTGCGTTTGGACAAGGGTTAGAACAAGTATGGCAAGTGAAGCCAAGAAAATAATCTCACCAACAATAATAAGGAATATTTTCATCCTTTTTGGCCTTTCAGAGTACAACAAAAATAGCATCAAGTACACAACTTCAATAGCAAGTCCTGTCCCATTTATGGTCACAACTAGGATGCTGTGTGGATGTACAAGTGGTATTCCATAGAGTACCCAAAGACCACAGTTTACAAATGTGGCAAGGTATGGAACTGGTGAAAACTGCTCCACAGATTTCTTCTTCCATATTCGAACAAATGTTGGCCTGTTCAAAAATTAAAATTCTCATTTAAAAAAAAAAAAAATTAAAGACTCTTTGAAAAGTACTATTATGTCATAGTTAATACAGTACGAGTTCAAAATATTTGAAAAACTATTGAGAAAATCATAATCAAAGAACAAACTGTTGACTCCATAAATGATACTTGTGTTATATAAATTGCGTTAAACGAAATAATTAATTTGTCTATTTTAGCCCCTTCTTTTTTGTTGTGAATTCGATATTGAAAAAACAAGGTTATAGTAACTTTTTCGCTAGGAACTATTAGGAAGGTTGCGTTCATCTGTATTCTATTCATCAAAAAATATATTATATATACAAGGTCAAAATTATTGTAATACATTATATAATAAATGTTGAACTCTCTTGCTTGTACAGAATATTTACTTTTTTATATTTTAAATTTTTTGGTGAAAATTCTAGCTCCGCCATGCGGAAAAGCAACTTGAATGAGACGTAGCTAAGAACTTATTTTTCTGATATATATGCTTTATCATAAAACATAAAAATGCAAAAAAAAAAAAAAAAAAAAAAAAAAAAAAAAAAAAATGAGAGAGAGAGAAGGAAGTTGAGGCATACAAAGGTGACAGAAATAAGATGAGTGAAATAATGTTCCCTGAAAATCAACAAATGAATCTCACGTTAGCTATTACGAAACCTTTTATAATATCAGGGAGGAAGAATATACCAAATAATCAACTAACCAATAACACCAACAGCAAAACGAGCAATCTCTTTATTGAAAACCATGGCTGAGAATTAGCAAAAGAAGTTTATGTGAAATGGAAAAAGAGATGGATAAACTTATAAAGGGAAAATTAAAGGTCGGTTTTGGCTTTTTTCAAAATATTTTTAAAAACTTAATTAAAAGCAGCTAGCTAGCATGCAACAAGTCTGTCCCTTGCATGACATGTAATGCTATTTGGTTGGCGAAGAAGAAATGTAAAGGTTGTGTTTGGCACGAAGAAACTTTTTTTTAAAGTTACTAATTTCTTACTTATTTTCTGGTGTTTGGTAAGTAAACAGAAAATATTATTTTAATAGTATTTTATATATCTAGAAAACATTATGATAAAAGGAGTAGAGGACAGGAGTGGTGTGGTGCGAAATAGGGGTCATAAGTGTGGGTGTGAAAATGAAGTGTGTTACAAGGTGCGGAGGAGACAACAACAACTACCATAATAACTTATCAGTATAATCCCACAAGTGTAATATGGGACGGGTGTGATGTACGCTGACCTTAGTCCTACCTTTGTGGGGTGAAGAGAATGCTCAAGAAAATCCTTTTTCAGAAGATGTTTGAAAGAATTGCAAGAGGTGGAGGAGATAATTAATGTAAAATGTCACTTATAGAGTTCATTTTTCCTACTTTTATTAGAGAAGTAATTTTTTTATTTTTAAGAAATTTATTTTTTAAAAGATTATTTTTAAAAAATTTTGACCAAGCAATCATTAAAAAAAAAAAATTGAAGAATATTTTCCTTCCTATCAAACACACCCTAAATTGAGAGAGAAGTATCTCTTTGGAACCGGACTCAACAACTTCAAATTAAACACTGGCAGTACATAAACTTTGAAATGAGAGAAGGAATTAATTTTTACATGGATTTTTATTGGGTAATAAATTAATAAGACAAAAGCATATTTAATACTTCGTTCCCACTGAATTCGGTGCCAAACTCAACTTTATCCATTTCAAGGCCGTAGAGGATTTATGCTACGTACGCCTCTTCTCGTGTCTTTTGTGCATTTGGAATTGACTTAATATAAATAAATAAAAGGGAAAACAACACAAAATATTCCTAAAATGTAAAATATTTATCCCTCATGCTCCATCCTAATCTAATTTTGCTTCTTACGTAACAAGCTAAAAATATTTACCTGAATATTCTCTCGCTCAAAACCCTTCTTATGATCATGATACTTAAAAGATTTATATATCATACGTGATGTCAGATCGAGGCATGATTTTCATGACGTCTCAAGATATTTATGTACTGACGATAGCTTTTTTAAAGATATTATCTCGGTATATTTATGTACCACGAGTGATTTTAGAAAAGTGTGTTTTTTAAATAAATGAACATAATACCATCTTATTGATAAACCATATTAGTATTATAATTTTCCACGATACCATCAATAGTTTTAGGGGCATATGTATATAAGATGATGGTATCTCATAAAAAATTTTTTTTTATACAAGTGTGTTAAATAAAAAGCAATACGATATATAGTAAGATATTTATAAACCATATTGGTATTATAATTTTGGGGACATTTGGGGTAAATAGTTTCAGGGACATGAAAGTAAGAGAGATATGAACGTGTAATTATTTTGTTTTCAGGGACAACAACGTTCTTTCTCCTAAATAAAATTGTAAATAAAGAATATTATCGGACTTGAATTACAAGTATTATTTTTGTGAGACAAAAAAGGGACCCACACCCTACACGTTTGGTATAAGAAAATCTAGGTTCACTTTTTTATCTCATAAAAAGAACCTCACACAACTGAATTAATTTCAGTTCTACGAGACACGTTTTAAAAGTATCATCTAAATGATATTTCATGACAAGATTAAGAGATCGCTTATGTATTTGACCTTTTTACGGTTCTCTTTTTTCCTCTCTAATTAGACCCGTGGTCTAAATATTGCTCTGAATTTTAGACATCAAACCAGGTGGCCATTGCCACTTTCGAAATTCAAAACACTGGTCTACTTTAGAAAACGAGGCCATCTTCTAAATACATGACAACAAACCTTAGCTGGTTGTGTAAATCAACACATTCTTTAAAGGCTTAGTGTGTGGTACTTTGAAATTGTATGCATGATATACAAAAACATGGAAAACTCTCAATTGGCCAATTAGAACTTCCAATCTCATTTTCAATAAATTAATTATAAACTTTTATCATTTATTCATTCTCGATTACCTGCCAAAAATCAGAAGAAACAACGTAGAAACAGAAAATTGCAGCATAGAAAGGATATAGTTCAAAAGAATATGGAGGCAAAGTGGCAGCATATTGCTCTCAACGGGTTAACAGAAAAGAGTGCAGCTAAGCATACCCAATATTTGCTCTTGATTTTTTACTATATATAAATTTACCCTTTGCAGTTCTTGCATTTGTACAAGAGTTCCCAGTTTACTCAAAATTGTTAAAACAATCAAATACTATAGCTGAGAGTAAAGTTGAACTAAATGTTTGAACTGAATGTAGCTCATTGATCTGCATTGATCCCAAAAATTCGAACCTTGTGCATGTTGGGAAATTTGGCAACCACCAGTATAAAAACCGCGAATGTGTTGAAGAACAGCATTGGGTGCTCATAGTCACTTGTATGGGAAGCTATCAAGTACCTATTGAAAGAAGCAAGTATTAGAAATTTAGAACATATTTGTAAAGACCTCATGGAAAAGGTGAAATCGTCTTAAACAAGCACGAATCAATTAAAATGAAGAATCTTTTTCTCGGGGAAAGAGAAAACGAGGGATCGTGGTGTATCTGTCACAGAGACCAGACAAATGGAAAACAAATCATTGTCCTATCAACATCATTCGAACAAAGGCTGCACTTATTGTTGCTTGTGAATATAATAGACGAGGACATGAACCATTTCCCTCTCCCTATTTATCATTTCAACTTTCTTCTAATTCAGCAAGCATTTATATATGCCCTTAAGTGCCAGCAAGATCATGCATAAGTGAAACATTTTTTTGATTTTGATATGGGTTATGGGATCATCCATAAGTAAAACTATCATTCACAAGACAGAATATCGCTCAATTAGCACAAAACTTATATGTTAATTGAGATCCTTAAGAGTCTCATATTTAGGATGTCATCCATGGCCCATGTGTAGCCTCATGTAGCAGAATTCACTATTCTCAATTACACGTGTTTTAGGGAGTTGAACGTCTTATTCTTATGAGTGGCGTATGTAAACATAAGCTAGGAGCTTATTATTAAATAGATTAAGGCAATTAAGTAGCAAAAATATATATTACTTTGTTCACACAATGGTAGTACAAGTAATAGTCAATTGAGAAGCAACAGAAGCTTTAATAAGCCTTTGAAACCAAAACTCCTATCAGTAGACAATAGACATCTCCTGGATCTTTCCATCACCCAAAAGAAATTGATCCTTTTTGTGGTCAAGTTTTTTGCACTTCGCCTTCCAGCTTACCTTTCTTTATTTTTCGTTTTGGTTCTGAGGGTGTAAGTTCAGGGTGACTGCAGAGTATTCTGCAAACTATAGCAGAAACTGAACTATGGATATGCTAACTGTTTAATTAGAGGAAAATCCTAGGATACCTATACTTATGGGATTATCCATCTTGTAAAATCTTTTTCTATTTTACTCAAGAAGACTACCAAATCATTCTAAACAAACAAGAACTTGATAGACTAACTTTGATACAACTAAACAGGTCAATAGTCCTTTTAAGAAGCACGGCAGTCATAAAGAGTATGTTACTTTTGACAAGGTTAAAATTCATAAAGCAAATGTTCAACATCATCAATTAGTTAGCATAAGTTAAATTGTGTCTTAGGACTTTAAAAGGTAAGTTCCTCAGTGACTCGCCTACATAGGAGAAAAGAAGAGGAAAAACAACTACATGTTTATATGGACGGTAATGCCAAATATGTATATGCATGTGCGTAGAGATAGAAACTACAACATGAAAATTTAATGGTTACAGAAGTGCGGGAGGAAGAGGCAAAGATAGCCTACTTTAGAGAAGGGATTGGTCCTGAAGGACTTTAGGGAGTTGTAGAAAAGTTCAAGATTACTAGGGTAAAAAGGAAAAGAAGGATATTATCAGTTTGACCGCGCTCAATGTTAATTGTTAAGTGCTCCACACAGGTTGAAGAAATACACTACTGTCTCCTTATATAGTTTTGGGCAATCCTCACCTCATGAGCTAATTTTTGGGGTTGAGTTACCGGCAAAGTTCATTTTCTTTATATGGTATCATAGCCAAACACATCTCAATCCTTGGTTTACCCTGAACCTCATGTTATGTTGTTCACCCTCTAATTGTCCAATCCTGCTCATTCAAGGGTGTTAAGTGTCCATATTGATTGAGAAAATGGATTGTCGTTTCCTTATATGTTCTTGGACAGCCTTACCTTATGAGTTAACTTTTGGAATTGAGTTAGGCCCAATTAATACTTAAATTAGAGAAGAAGGGAGAAAACCATGATCCAGGGAAGTAGGAGCGTATGGACAAAAAGCAGAGAGTACTCAGTACGGTGCCATTTTACTACAGTCCATTCACAATTCATGATTTGCAAATGCCAAATTCTTTGATATACATGATGTCCAAATAGGGAGGAAAGAACTCGCCAAACCCCAAAAGAATCCAGTTGCACTTCAGTTCCCGCTCTCCTTCCTTTCCCATCATAATCTCAGAAGCTTAACTCTAAAGAAACAAGAAAAATGTTAATCCCTCTATTTCAATTCATCTGAACCTATTACTATTTGTATTGGGGGAATCTAACCACATTTTCCTTACATTTTGTCTAAATTATTTGAATTATAAATTATCATGACTTATAGTACTTTTTATGTACTCCCTCCATCCCAATTTCAGTGTCTTGCTTTTTCTTTTTCTTTTTTAAATTCAACCACTAAGAAGACTTAGTGGGTATTTATTTAGGAATAATAAAAACAATCCAACAGCTGACTTAAAACAAGAAAACAAAAAGCAACAGAAGTCAGCTGAGTAAGCCGACCAACAAACAAAAAACATCAAAGGAAAATTAGGAAAGTTCTCTATCAGTGGTTCTTTCCTTTTTGGTCTGTCCAGAAAGATTGCCTTTCTATATTTAGTAAGTTGACAATTCAAACATCCTACATGGACATTTTAGTACATTAGACACATCTTTAATTTAGGACACCACAAGATTCAAAAGTCTCTTTTTATTTCTTAAACTGTGTCTACTTAAATTGGGTCGGAGGGAGTAATTTCTAAATATACAACAACATACATTCATCCAAATCTCATGGAGGTATCAAAGTGTAGATCTGAAATCTCGAAAGATAGGAGAGGCTGTTTCTGAAAGACCCTCAACAAAGTCTATGTCAAAGTCTCGTAATTTCTAAATATAAAAATTTTATTTTTACAAACTTGAAAAATCTATGTCAAAATTTACGGTCAAAGTTATAAAGTTTGACCCTCGTACTCTGAAAAGGTTCACATAAATTGAAATGGAAGGAGTATGTTTTAAATCAATTTGTGAAAATCCTCTATCTCCCAAACACCAGGTATCCACTTAGGCAGTAACTAACTAGCAAATATACACAAAGCAAGAAAATGGTATAGTACGTCTCTTACTATTCCATTCTCCAACAGATATTACAAAAGCTGGTCATTATTGGTGGAAATTTATTAGGAACGCATTCAAAGAGTAGAGACTGACTAATCCTTTTCCTCATGTTACTACGGAACTTCACATCTTTTCAAGTGTTTCTTTTTCCTTCCTTTAGCAATTAAACTATTCCATTCTCCAACAGATATTACAAAAGCTGGTCATTATTGGTGGAAATTTATTAGAAACGCGTTCAAAGAGTAGAGACTGACTAATCCTTTTCCTTGCGGATGCATGGAACTTCACATCTTTTCAAGTGTTTCTTTTTCGTTCCTTTAGAAATTGAGCTCTCATGTAGGCCCCCTAGGCTTTGAACATGTGGTAAGAGCGCAACAGCTGATGTGTGGGTTAGGCGCACATCGCGGGTTCGAACCATGCCACAAACAAGAGCCTAGTATTTAAGTGGAGAAGGGTAGAGGGGGCAGGCCCATTATCTACCAAGTTTCGAACCGTTTGTCACTGGCCCTTGGGGTATTTCTCAGTTATCCAAAAAAAAAGAAAAAAGAGAAAGAACTCTCAAGGAGGAGAACCATAATTTCAACTACTTGATCCTGGAAACCCTGCTCAAATGGAAAAGGTTGGGACTTGTGACCTAACAACTACAAGCTTTCTGGTTCAAGTCTACAGTTTAGGTAATTCAGGTAATTCTTCCAACCTCAAAAAATCAAACGTAGGTTTGCATCACCTCTATATTCTTGACCACACAAGACCATTTGATTGGACATTTCTATCAGCAAACAAATCATGCATAATGCTTCCCACATATTGATCACAGTCAATTGCCGGTGGAATTCAAATACACAACCTTTCAAGTGAAGGTTAACTTTATAAAAAGAAAATGTACTCATAATGCTTTCACCAGTAAACTACTACTACAACAACATACCCAGTGTAATCCCAACAAAGAAATCTTCAGTTCATTGTAAAGATGGATAAAAAAGGTTTCATGCAGAATCAGTACGCCATATGAACGCAACTCTTTTTCTTTTCATAGGTAAGTAATATCAACCGGTCCTGATCTAGAAACATGCAAACACATTATGAGCACTAATTAGGTATCCAGACCATCATTCATCCACACTTGTGGAGGTATCATTAGATCTGAATCTGAAACATGTTGTTCTTCACATCTGGTAACATTTAAATATAATAGCGTGTTCTTTAATGAACATAAACATAGTAGCATGTTTTGTCCAGTAATATGTGCCATCACTTCCCTAAAATGTTACATTTTGACTTTACCATATTTTTTTTTTTTCCTTTTAATAAAGTTAGTGAAACCAGCATCTATGTTTCCTAACATAAACATAAATTGAACAAGCTACTGCGTAACATATCTAGATAATGTATTGAAGTCATAAAAGCTCAAGTTAAAAAGATCTCATAACAACCAATTCAAAATATTCTTCAAACTGATAGGTTATCGGATTACTTGATTTAATATTGTGGTTTCTAATGCGGCTTCTACCAAAAACTGTTTATAGCATTAGATTTGGAAGATTACCTCAGATTATGGTGATATTCTGTTGGAGAAACTACTAGGAATCTATTGTACAAATGCTTTCAGCACAATTATATTGCATACACTTGTTGAGTGTTTTTTTTTTTTTTTCCGAAATTGGTAACTGTCATACACTTGTTGAGTGTTACGCGGAAAAAATACAAAATTACTAGTTCCACATCAGATTATCCTTGCAATTCATATAGAACTAGTTGAACTAATAGTTTAACCAACAACAACAACTACGCCTCAGTCCCAAGCTTTTGGTTGATACACTCACTAGTACCTTTTCCTGTTTAATATCCAGTCCTAGATCAAAAAAAATTGCTTGTGATTAACAGGTCTAAAATGATCTCAAGTTTAGCAGGAACAATGTTATTATAGAAACCAACACAATCATGGTCCGGATATTTTACCCTTACAGTCCATTATTGCAGATTTTCTAGGTTCCTTTTTTTTTTTTTTCCTTTTAAGCAGATGTCAGTGAATATCAAATGCTGTTTCATGTTTCAATTCCTGCCTTTTACAGTAGAACACACTGCTACAGAAACTAACCATTAGACATTATGCTATTTCAAGTACAGCATTCAATCCTCTCTCGCAATTGATTAGTCTCGCTTTGTCACAATAGACGAAGCTTTACATATAAATCTTTTGTGCTTATATTATTAGGGATTCCTTTTCCATCATCTGACTTACATATAGGTCAACATCAAATAAAGGCACCAGAGACCTCAAACTCATCCAGAACGGGAGAATGAAATCATAAAGGAAAACAGAAAGAGCAATCAGTCTTTCCTACAGATGAACCAGTGCTAATAAGTTCACTTCTTTAACTCAAAGACTCTGACTAACTTTTTCCTATGACTGAGAAAACCGTTGTTTCCTACTTCGATAATCAGTTGATAATGGTTTTTTCGGGGATAGTAAAGTACTTTATTTTAATAAAAACAGCGCCAAGAAGGTACCAAAAAGTTTACAACGGATCCATCCTTAAACAACTACACAAAAACTGACTCCAGTATGGTCCATCCTTCTACTCTTCTCCACTTACACACCAGACTTGGATTACAGCAGGTTTCAAATTCGTGACGTGCGCCTCAAATCCCCAAACTAACTGAAGCCCAAGATTAACAGTTTTGTGTTTAAAAATCTATGTTAACTAGTATTCTGGCTGACACTAATAAGTGCATCCAGCAACAACCTCCATACACATTTTATGTAATATACGCTTAGTTCACTAGGATTGTAAATATGTATCCCATTATTTATTCCACAGCATTAAGGGATTACTTAGTTCGTTAAAGGGCAGCCCGGTGCACAAAGCGTCCTGTGTGAGCAGGGTGCGGGGAAGGGCAGAAACCCTAGGCCTAGGGGTGTGTGATGTAGACAGCCTACCCTAATGCATGCTTAGTTCGTTGATTACTTATATAGAGATTATAATTTGGGATTGTTATGCCGAACAATATTGCACTGATCGTTATACCATAAATGGTAATACACAGATTCTTATGCAAGGATTACTATACCTAAACCAAGATTAGCTTTATCATTTTATTGCTAATAGACATATTAGCATAAAACACTATATCTCGCATAAAGAGTACATAGATTCCCATATAATTTGTTTTTTTTATAATGGTAAATTCCCATATAATTTGTTATATTAGTTATACAAAAATTTATACTGAAAAATCAACTGTTATAGTATTAGTAATGCAGAGTCTTTACTATCATTGCTAAGTCTTATATAGAAAATCAAACATTGTATTAATACTGCAAAGTTCTATATTGATATTATTTTTTCCTATACAACAAATAAATACAAATGAGTCCTCAAACGATATGTACTACATTATGACCGACATCATGGTGGTTAAGAATGCCGAGCATTAAGTAATAGAGCTTACTCAGCTTAGGAATTTATAGTCAGGGGGCATTTTATCTCCTCCTTTCGTTTTTTGGGGTAATTAGAGAAATAAGGATATAGCTCAGCGATTGATAGTCCGGGTGCAGCTTATGAAGAAGTTTTTATGTTAGCTTCAGTGATTCAAATACAACTCAACTATCATTGCAAGCACAAAGCTATTAATGACATCATAGCTGAAAAGCCCAACCAATGATTTACACAATGAAATGAATACTTACAGCACCACAGGAACACATGTCAGAAACTTCCTATTGGGAGTAAGCTGATTCCCATTATCCATTTGCTCCCACCATGTCAATCTGTTGTAGATACCCTGGTCTTCAGCAAATGGTGTTCCCTTCTTCCAGTGAAAACAGTGATACGTGACCTGAAGGAAAACAGACAAGACAAAGTTATGCACAAATGAGACAGAAAATCTGGCTAGATACACAATAACTTTCCCACTCTGCTATTCAGGATTTTTCCTACGATTCATATTTCAGAGAAATAACAACATTTAGCACCAAGAAGGACAAACAAATTAGCGCCTACTAAATTTTTTAGGTATTAGGGGATTGTTTGGTTGCTGGTTAAGAAGTAAGTTATTCATGTATTATAACCAGTATAACAAAATACCATATTTTGGTAGCATTTTAGTTGCTATATCTAAAATTCAGCACGTCAGATACGGTGTTTGGTTACCAGTTCACAATCCCGTATAACTAATACATGTATAAGTTATGGGGGAATCTCTGTATTATTTTATGCAGGGTAAAAGATGGAATAACGAATACATGAATAACTAAACCCTACATAACTAGCCCATGCATAACAAATCCCTGCATAACTCTAACCAACAACCAAACAACCCCTAAAAGTATCTTAAAATTTTCCAGAAGAATATAACAGAGTACAGAAGTGAAATCCCTTGCTATGGAAGTAAGAAAAGCTTTAGCCACTATAAAGGAAAGTACTAACACCATAATGGATGATGATAAATTTCATACACTAAAGGTTTTAAGTTAGCCAAAAAATTCTCTTCTGAAATAGATTCCCAAGAATAAAGGTGCTAACTCACTATATACTCCTTACCCCACAGACTGGTGAATTTTTGAGAAATCACAAGGACCATAGGCATGTACCAAAAATGAGCTATAATTTCAATCAAACTGAAAGCTGAAAACAAACTCCGGCCTTTAAGTAGGGCTTTTTTCATTTTTGGCCTGTCGGTCGAAATTAATTACAGCCTGTAAGCCCAATTATACAAAACCTACACGCTGATTATGTATATTATATGTATACGATATGCATATTGTATGTCTATTTGTACTTGATATACCAAACCTATACATTTGCTGGCTATTATTCTTCCAAAGATGTAATTATCCCCTTTAAGTAGGCATAGCTAGGTTTATCATACAGCCAACAGAAAGCCCATCTAAGATCCAGTCCCTCCCAAAATCTTAGATTATAAGACAATCAAGTAATCATGACACATAGTCCTAAATCAGATCAATCAATTAGAGAATTCGAATTGGAATGATAAAAGCATAGGAAAAAATGATTCTTACAAGGAAATGAGAGAGATTAACGATGGTCCAAGCCATGCCAGATGAGCAACCAAACACAGATAACACAACGAGCCATGAGAAAAAGAGAATGAATATGTAAATAGTCCAAACTCCAGGATACGTGAACCATTCAGTATTCCGATTCAGATCTGTCGTAGGAGCAGCCCTCACATAATAATTCGCCATCCAATTGAATCCAACAAATACTTTTCTCTACCTAAAAGGTTAGTAATTCAATATTATTATGATTTTTATAAATAAGAAAAAGTACAATGCGATACCAATTGAAGAATGAAACTTTTTTTTTTTCAATATTTGTGTGCTCATAGAGTCAGAAGATGGATATTATGGCGAGTAATGTCGCACTAAGTCCGATGGCTGCTATTGGTAGGGGTGGTGGGACCAAAAGGGGGGCCTTCATCTCTGTTTCTCTTTTTTTATAAATGATTGTTAATCCATATTTTTAGTCACTAACTTCTTCTGTCTTTTTCTTTTTCTTTTTAATTTCAGCACAATAATCATAAAATGACTCTAATTAAGGTAATGGTGTTACCTTAACCCTTCAGGCAGTGTATGTATTATTCTCTGCCCTTCAGTTTCAATTTATATGGCAAATTTCCCTTTCTAGGGTGATTTAAGAAAAATGTTATTTTTTATATTTAGTAATTTCTAATTACAACAACGACATGATAGGTAAAAAAGAGATTCCAAAATTTCACTTACTTTTTTAAATGCTCAAATTCAAATTAAGATAGAAAAAATGAAAGCTTTTAGTGTTGGTTGTCAATACTCAAAAGCATATTGCTATTGCCTAATTTAATTTTTAAATATCTTTTTTTAGGAAAAGGTGACTATCATTTGCACAACTTAATACTCGTATCTAATAAGTAACTCTTTTTTTTTTTTTTTTTATAGTTTTCTCAATCACAAGCATATCTTGAGTGAGTTTTTCTCAATCACAAGCATATCTTGAGTGAGTTTGTTTTACACAAAAAACAAAGTTTAAGAAAATAAAAAATCACAAGCATAGGGACAACTCAATTTAATTCTCTTCTAATTAATTACTCATCAATTTAGATTATCATAAATGAAAATTGGTTCTAATATGCATAAAAAAAAATAAAAAAACCATGACTAGGTTCAGTCCACACTCGGCTCGGCTTGACTCAATAAGACTAGGCTTAATTAGGATCAATTCGCACTGGACTCGACGCATTACAAGAATTAATATTTTCTTTAATGAAACCGTAGGCTCTTCACAAGGGATAATCCTCCTCCCTTCACTTAGAGCCTGTTTGGATTGGCTTATAAGTTCTTTATAAAATTTGTTTTATTATTTTGAGTGTTTGGGCGGTCCGAACTTAAAATGTCATTTTGTACTTAAAATAAGCTCAAAAAAATAATTGGGCCCGTTTGACTTAACTTATTTAGCTTATAAGCTGTTTGCACCTTATAAGCTGCTTAAAATAAGCTCATCCAAACAGGCTCTTAGTCGTTTACACACCCTTAAATATATACTAATTCCTGAACAAAAATAGATAATTTAACTAAACTATCCCTAATTAAATAAGAATTGAATTAATCACTTAACACTTAATAAGAACAAATCTAAAAAAATAAAATTAATTATTTTTTGATTTGATAAATGAACACTCTTTTTTAACAAAAAAAAAAGGCTAAATGGACACATTTTTTTATCCGAAGGGAGTAATACGTAGAGAGTTGTTTATATTGGAAGTCCTGCTTTAGAAAATATTCCTTCTGCAAAAATGTTTGCAGAGCATCAATATTGGCTGCTTTCACTCTAAACAAACGAAAATGAATAGCAAGATAGATATTTTGATAACTTAGCAAATTCAATCAACATGAACCAAAAATTGTTGACTATATACTCTTTAATTTATTAAAGAAAACAACTTAATTTATCAATCATTACTCAAGCAACCTACAGATTTGCAGCAAGAATGGTCAGATAGAAAATTACATGAGATGTCACCAACTAAAAAACAGGGCATATCATTTTGCTGCAGAAATATAAAGGAAAGAAAAAGAATAAAAGACTAGTCCAGCTATTTATTTACAAAAACTAATCCCAAACTTCTTCGGTCCTCAAACCATCATCTTCATGTTCTTCTGCAATTAAGGTTTTCAACTTGCTGGGGAGAAAAAAATGAAGAAAAAGTAAAAACCAAGCCCTTCGAATTCCTCACCAGAAGAACTATCGGGGCTCCAGGTCATGTCAGAATGTTGGTACATTGACTTCAAAAATGGAATATGAGGAGTCTGGCTCGCGGCTAATTTTATTTCAATCACATCTTCGCCGCTTTTTAGCTGGTGTATCTGTTTGATTGAGAGTAACCTCTCTTGTATCACAATGGTTCTCACTGATGCGTTTCTTCAAGCTCTTGCAATTATGGAACGAAGTCAGTTCCTCCACTTTCACCTTAGTAACATCAGTCCTCACACCAATGTCAGTTGCATACCTGGTCAAACAATACATTCCAGCGGTTGCTACGACTAAGCCAGCCGGACCTGACATAAATAACTTAAGTGGTGAAGAAGCAATAGCTGCCAAAGGAGCACCGATAACCGAGGCAGCTTGACCGCTCCTTCCAAGAGCCCCTTGGTCAAGAACAAGAAGACCTGTTTTACAATACAAGGCAAAATCTTCACAGTTATTCTTGAAGACATTGTAGTTTCCAAAACCATTTTGAAGCAAGTACATGGCTCTATGGATCACCGCCTCTGGAGGATCAGATTGTGCAGTGGTGCATGTGCCACCTCGGAGTTTAGTAAGAAAAACTGAAGGGCTGGCCCCATAGTCGAAGCGGTACAATAACCCATCACCCAAGAAACAATCCAAGCAAGAGAGAACCACCCCACTTTCCTTTTGTTGAAATCCACAGTCAGGAATATTTGTACAGGTTGAAGACACATTTGTACTTGAAGGTGACGAGCAATTTAATTGAACAGAGAAGAGAATTGGGTCTCCTGAAACAATACTTTGCTCACGCGTAAAATGAACAATTTTGCTCCCACCAACATAGATTCCTGTTCATGGATTTCAGAACCAGCTACTAGTCAGATACCCGAATATATAACTAAATATGGTTCAATAACTCATATTCGGTTGCAACATATATTGGAGTATAAACGACTGACAGTCTGACAAGAAAAGAAATAATAGGAGATAAAGTCTACTGTGCCTCATTCACTAATTACTCAAAAGTGTTATCATGGTAATATATCAACATCAGTTATGCAAGAGTCAAGAGACATGCATGGTAACACTTGGATCGAGAGTATTAACATGACCCGGATCAGACATTTCCTACTACTGAATTTATCTTTTTCATCCGTAGATAATTTAATTGTTGATACAAACGTACCAAAGAGGTAATTGAATATGTCAAGACTTAAGAGCATCTGGTTGGCTCCATTTGTAATTGAAAGAGAGTCCATGAGCTTCAGGATGTTTTTCTTTGTTATTTACAAAGTTTCTCCTACACCAAAAAGTACAAAATTTCAAGGATACCTAAACTTTTTGAAAAGCAAAAAAAAAAAAAAAGTTTAGATATCTTTGAAATTTTGTACTTTTTGGTGTAGAAGATATCTGAACTTCAAAATGGGCATATGTTCCTTTTCCCCCTCAATAATCTACTATTCTTTCTGTCCAGAGTACATAGAGGTATACTCCTACTACTAAATTATCATCTTAGCAAAAATTAGACTATATAGCATTTCCAAAAGCAGCCCCTGAGACGGGCATGCTTCTCGAGAACCATGTGATTGATTGTTTCTTTTTCTTACGCTTAATCCACTATGATTGAAACGAAGTTAAATCCGCTTGGCACGTTAACATAATTCAAATGCAAAATCTAAGGCCCACTGAGATCATAGAACACCAAATACTCGCTAAGGCAAATTCATCAGCCTTATTTTCAGCAATGTAGGAGATCCAAATGTTTGTCTAGATGAAGCAGTATGATTTCATTTTTGACAAGTTTCATAGGTGTTGAGCTGGGAACAAATGAGTTTAAGTATATAACCTAGCACATTAAGATTGTTTCGGTATCAAGTAACATATTGGAGGCCGTGGCGAAGCTAAAGTGAGCCAAGGGGGTTCAATTGAATCCCCTTACTGAAAAATTGTACTGCGCCAAATAGGGTAAAAACAATTCTTGTTTGGTTATACATGAACTGTTGAGTACCCTTGACTTGAGAAAGACTTATAGTGTAGTGGTAAAGAGGTTCAAAAAATTGCCTTAAGTCACAAGTTCAAATCCTAGATGTGACACTCTAGTATTTTTTCTAATCTCCTTGTATGAAGTATTGGCTCCGCCGCTGGGGATTTTGTATAAGCATCGTAATGTTGGTTTGAAATAAAAGCAAGAGGAATATCACAGATTGATGTACATTCATTTTCGCAAATCCAATAAAAAGATTACAAAAATGAAGAAATGTTCATCCTGTAATACAAGTGAGTTCTCCATTTTTATGCACATCCATCCCCAAAAATGTTATGGACCTCAAGATTAGTGAATGAGCGTACATATCAGTACTTTCTTTTTTTCTTTCTTTCTTAATATTACGCAAAAGAAAAATGCCAACAGCGGTCGTTTTCTTTTTAAGCTTCCCTTTACTAATTTGCGATTCCAAGGACACAAGAAGGAGAAATCCTGGTTCAGGAGAGAAACATTTCATTGTAGGAGAAATCAATTATTAATGGAAAAGCTGCAATTGCTTCACCTATAAGGGGTCGTTTGGTAGGAGGTATTAGAGAAGATAATACTGGATTAGCTTTGGTATTTTTTTAATCCCTTGTTTGGTAGTGTTTTCAATCTATGTATAGCTAATACTTGTATTAGTTATACCGCACTCAATACTATTTTTATACATGACATTAATAATACCATTACTATTCTTATTCTAATACACTCTATTCTACACTATCTAGGAATTCTGCAATGCACGTTATTTACTACAACAAAGCAAACAGTCAATAAAATATATGTTAGCATAACTAATCCCAAAGATTACTAATACACCCTATGTTGGGATCGAAATAATCAGGGGTCATGCGGAAGCTAATAATTTACAAACCTTAAACACGATAAATCAGACGACAAAGAAAAACATACTAAAAGAGATAAAATATTCTAATATGGTTTGATCAATTCATCTACATATATGAGAAACTAATATAAAAGCATAAAACTTATTAAGAGAAAAACTATCCCCTAAACAAAACTCTCTAAATGACTACATTGTGGATGTTATTTTTTTGTTGTATGAGAAGAAAGATCTCCTATTCATAGAAGTCTAAAACTTCTCCTTCAAGAAAAGGATAGACATAGAAGAGTTCTTTTCTATCAAGAAAACCTTGTCCACCAAGAAAACCTTTTTGAGGTAAACCACAATTACGTAGAATCCAAATAAAGTAGGAAATTCAGGGCAAATCCTAACACCCTATTCAGTACTATTCTTATACACCCTTCCAAACAACCCTAAGAGACACCCAAAAGGACCCAGGAAGAGCAATAAAACACCTACCAAAAAAAAAAAAGTGTGCATCAGCCAAATACATCTACAATTAACAAAGAAGGCTGGTTGTATTTCCAGTTAGATTTGGGATATTTAGTGAAATGGCGGAAAAAGGGTTACCGTGATGAGAGTAAGCGAAGATAGTTCTCCAGGTGTAGATATGGTCACCTGCTGCTAACTCACTCCTTTCTACTCTGTGAGTGAGTACACCCATCTCTTTCAATATATAATCAGAGTCCGATTGAAATGGAGATGATTATCGGACTATTCCAATTATTTGTAATCACAACAAAACCATACGAGTCTGGAACCAAAATGCCCCCAAAAAAATATTTTGAACCAAAATACCCCAACAAAAAAAAATATTACGAAAATACCTTTAGCGCGGCAAATGTTGTGAAAATCGATGAGAGAGAGGAGTGGAAATGAATTTTGTTTATGTTTAAGGGGGTGAAATGACAAGGGAGTTAAAAAATAATGTTGATTTGGAAATTTAAAAGGCGCGTGTACAACACGTAAGTTAAAAAATTGGGGGTCACAAAAAATCAGCGCTAAAAGGTCACTAAAATACTGAAAAATTAAGACTGGGGGTAATAGGTCGCCCGCAAAGATTAGGTGCGCCATAATTAATCCGACTATACGTTGGAGGGGTTTTTATGTATTTTCGCAAATAAAAATGGTTGTAGACACAAAACAAGGCATTGGAAGAAAGATGAGGCATGACACATATGAAAAATATTAGAAAGCGGAGGAAACAAGAAGAAAAACAGGCACCTTCGGGTGTGGCTGAGTTGGTTTGAGGGGAGGCCTCCCTAAGGGAGGTCGCGGGTTCGAACCCCCCCTTAACGCCTTCTCGCTACCGTCGCATGCGCTGTCTAATATGCTTTACATCCCCCGTGAGTGCTTGCGCTATTTCACAATGTGGGGGGTTACCTCCGCGCGCACCTATGCAGTAAGGCCGCGTACATCCCCCGTGAGGTTTGCGTGTGCTATTTCACAATGGTGCTTACCCAAAGCGCACCTATAGCGGGCCGTGCTTTTCCCGAGCCCAAAAAAAAAAAGAAGAAAAACAGGAAAAGAGGAACTATCAGAATGCTATTTTGTGCCTCTTAAATTTATTTTTTGTGAATGCTACTTTCCTACGGCTCCACGAACGTGACTCTTGTTAGCATCTAAATGTGGGTGCGCCATCCTCATTTACATGGTATACAAAATCCTAATTCCATTGTGTGTTTTCTGGGAGACTGGGACCATGTTCATTAGAATAATATAAGATTATCTCTACTATATATATCAAGAGTAGCATTTAAAAGGTCAAGGAGGTTTAGAAAGCAAGTATAAGAATAAACATATGGGAATTGTAAAGGATGCAGATAGCTCTTAAATTGTGATACATTCACGATAAGTTAGAAGAAATGAATTCTAATGAATGGAAAAACGATGACTCCTAGAAAAGCTGACCATTAGTCATCAAATCAAATGACAAAAATAGATGAATTAAGTCTTCTCATTTACTTGGTCCTTTTTGTAGTATAAATTTATTATTTGCTTGCTAGTAAATTTACTGTTTAGTCCAAGATATTGTAGGAGTAAGATTTAGGGGAAGGGTAAAATGGTCGTTTAATTTTATAATGAGCGTTATAGTAATTCAACTTTTGCTTTAAATACTTTCTACTTTTAGTTTAGTATGATGATATGATGATTCTTTATACCTACCTTTTTGTTCTAAATACATACAATATATACTTAATTTGTACCTAATCTTACTTTTAAAGTTGGTCATATGACCTTCGAAGTTCAAATGCAGAGATTAGCAATGGCAAATAACTTGATTAGTAAAATTAACTTTCAAGTATAATTTTTACGGAAAAGCAAGGATTTTTCATGTTCAAATTCTATTACAATATTAGAATTATACGATTAGTGACGTTAGCCATATGCCGGTCCAAATGAGTTTCATGACCTTTTGGATAGATGAGCTTATGTGTTTCATCATTGACCCATTCATCCATTCACTTGTATTATGGAAGGTACGTACAAACAATGAGCTTATATGTTTCATCAATATTGCATCACTTGTTGTCAGGGGCGGATGTAGGGGTGAACACCCTGAACAAAAAATTACAGTGTATATTTACGGTTAATTTGTTGTGTTCATGTACATATATTGACTTTTGAACACTCTAAACAAATGCAAAAGTTGATTCAGTTATTTTTCCGAACACCTGATTGAAAATCCTGGATCCGCCACTGCTTGTTGTCTAATACCCTCCTTTGACGAAACAAACATCTAGATAAAGGTTGTGTTTGTTATAACTTCAAGTTGTATTTTTTTCTTTTATAATGTTGGTTTGAGATGAATTTAAATGGAGAAAGATGGTTGTGAGAAATCATCTAACTAATCTCACGCCGGACTGACGCATACTAAACCAGCAAATGAAGTGGCAGCAAGAATGGTAACAACGGAAATTAAGGTAGAAGTTAGATTCAGCCAAAGTTAGATATACATATCACCGGCTGGACACAGATAAGGAAACGAAGGACAAAAGACTAGTCCGGCTATTTATAAAGACTAATCCCAAACTTAGTCACACCCCCAATATATCTTAACGTCGTTATTCAGCAAATAAAAAAAGTTTTCATCTAGCTAGGTGGGGGGGCAAAAAAGAAGACAGTAAAATACCACAACACATGCAAAATGAGAAGTCTGTCCCGCTGCTGATATTGTTCCACACATCCTTGCCGCTTTTCAGCAGGTGGTTGTATCTGTTTGATTAAGAGTGACCTCTCCAGTAACGGAATGATTCTCATTGATGGTTTTCTTCGAGCTTTTACGATTACGGAAGGAAGTCAGCTCCTCCACTTTCACCTCAGTAACTCTACTGCTCACACCAAGGTCGTTTGCATACCTGTTAAGACTATAGATTCCAACAGTTAAGACTGCGCCAGCTGGATTTGACATGAATAACTTCAGGGGCAATGAAACAATAGCCGCCAAAGGAGCACCAACAACAGACGCAATTTGACCGCTGCTTCCAATAGCTTCTTGGTCAACACGACCTGTTTTACAGTACAAGGCAAAATCTTCACAATTATTCATGAAGGCATGATAGCTTCCAAAACCCTCTTGAAGCAAGTACAGGGCTCTATGGATCACGTCCTCTGGAGGATCAGATTGTGCAGTGGTGCATGTGCCGCCACGGATTCTAGTAAGGAGAAATGATGTGTTCACTCCATATTCAAAGCGATACAGTTGTCCACCACCCAGGAAACAATTCAAGCAAGAGAGAACAACCCCACTTCTCTTTTGTTGAAATACACACTCAGGTATACTACAGGTTGTAGACACCTCTGTACCCAACCCTACATTTGCACTCGAAGCAGACGAGCATTTAAAGGGAGCAGAGGAGAGAATTGGTTCTCCTGAAACACTATTTTGCTGCGTATAATGGACAACTTTGCTGTCACCAACATAGATTCCTGCTCATGAATTTCAGACATTTGAAAATACTTTGTCAAGTGAAACCAGCCACCGCTCAGACACCAGAATATCACTAAAGAATATTTGACGAGAAAAGAAATAATAGGAGATAACGTATACCGTGCCAAACGTATACTGTGCCTTTTCACTAATTACCAGAAAGTGTTATCATGATCAGTGTCCAAGATTCAATAGACATGCATGTTAACACTAGGATCTAGAAGTATTTACATGACACATATCTGACATTTCCTACTATATACCCAATTTATCTTTTTTATAGAATATCTGGCTGGCTTCTTTTGATAATTGGAGAGTACTCCATGAGCTCCAGGATGCTTCCTTTGTTATTCACATCTCCTACACCAAAAGTATAACTGTCTAAGATATCTAATTAAGTGGGCAATATGTTTCTTTTCCTTTTCCTCAATAACCAACTAAACTTTCCATCCAAATCGTCCAGAGCTCATAGAGGTATGCTAGCAAATTAACATCTTAGCAAAGATTGGATTAATAATTTAGCATCTCCAAAAGCAGCACATCAAATGGACATGCTTCTTAATGAGAATTGTGTGATCGCTAGTATCCTTCTGTTATGCTTAATCAACTACGTGTTATAGCTAAGGTATATTTTCTTGGCACGACATTGATCTGATTCAAATGCAAAAGTAAAGGCCCATGAGATCATAGAACACCAAATACTCTAAGTGATACTCTTTTTTGGTTCATCAACTATATTTTCAGCAATTTTGAAGATCCATATGTAATGGAACTGATACTATTGGTTTACCTAATTGGCAACCAAACGTCACTTTCATGTTTATGAGTTCCATAAGTGTTTAGCTGGGGAGGAATTGAGTTTAAATGGATAACCTACAAATGAAAATTGTACCGTACGCATTGTAAAGCCAATGCAAAGTAAAAGATGGAGTAAATTCACAGATTGAAGAAACATCTTGTAATACGAGTTAGGTTATGCACCGACGATGGGTCCTAGTGGTCAATGAAGAAATATGAAAAGTATGAGGTTCAAATTCGAGTGAATACAAAAAACACTAAGTGATTTCGTCCTACCTGTCCAAGTCGTGTAACTTGTAAAATTAGTGTTGAAATTTACTTCAGTTAATACAGTAATTTTTAGCATATTAAGTTGCTTAGTTTTTGGATGGATTTGAATTTTTCTATTAGATTTGTTTAGGTTGTTGAGATATTTTAGGCTTTTGAAATTATCTTGCAGATTTGATGCAGATTCTTTGTTGTTAAGTAGGCTATTTAAAACCCTCCTATGCTTAATAAAAATATTGAGACACATTTTCAATCAATACTTTTCAACTTTTACTGCACCATCTTTTAAAAACCAACAGTGATATCAACTATAAGAGCCTCATTCATCTTATGAGATCTGTGAGTTCATCTAAAGAACCATTTTTCAAAAACCATTTTTAACCAATACCTATTTTCAACCCGTGCTTACTTTTAAGGCATAACTATTTTCAACCAATACCGACTTTTAACCAATATCAGTTTAAACCTTTTTCAAACATGTCAAGCAACAACCTCTCTTTGAATGCCCCAACAAAAATCCACTGATGAAAACTATCAGATTTGGTCAGTAAAATTGAAATCATACCTTGAAACCTATAATTTATGGGATGTTGTGATGGAAGAAAAATTCTTACAACAACTTTTTACAAATCCTACAATTGTCCAGATTAAAGTACTTTCAAAAGAATTTTTAGACAAAACAATGTTATTGAGGGTGATTTTTATGCACAAAATCAAAAGAAGGAAAAAAAAAAAAAAAAAAAAAAAAGAGATTAAAAAAAAGAGATTAAAAAAAAGTGGGCAAGTTCAAAAGCAGTCAAAAGATTCAACACCAACTATCGAAGCAAAGATTGAGGAGGAGCAATTTTTTAGATTGCACCTCAAAGGAGGAGTGTTGAAATTTACTACAGTTACTGCACTAACTTTTAGCATATTAAGTTGCTTAGTTTTAGGATGACTATGAATTTTATTTTTCTATTAGATTTGTTTAGGTAGTTGAGATATTTTAGGCTTTTGAAATTATCCTGGAGATTTGATACAGATAATTTGTTGTTAAGTTGGTTATTTAAAAAGCCCTCCTATGCTTAATAAAAATATTGAAAGACATTTTCAAAGCACCACCTTTTAAAAAACTAATAATTAATCAAGATAAGCACAAGCCAGCTAGGACACCTGGGTATTCAAGAAAGTTCTCAATATTTATGCACATCCACCCCATAAAATGTTGTGGACCTCAAGATTTGTGAATGACTGTAACATCTCAACACTTTAATTTTTTCCTTTTCTTTCACAATATTAAGAGAAAGATGCCAACAGCCAAACATTTTCTTTTTAAAGCTCCCATTACTAATTTGCAACTCCAAAGACACAAGGAAAAGAAACTGCTGGCTACAGACAAAAGAAGAAATAGAATATTTTTGGAAAAGCTGCAATTGCTTTACTTATACAAGAGGACCTACGAAGAATAAGTCAAAAAAATTGCTGTTTTTGGTCTTTTACAAAGCAAAAAGTTACTCCCTCCGTTTCAAATTATTTGTGGTGGTTACTAAAAATAGTTGTCTCAAATTATTTTATCGTTTTAGAATTTTCAGACATAATTAATTATTTTTTCTCGATTTACTTTTTAGTAGAATTTTGTAGATTACATATAAATTGAGTAAACATGGATAAAGATTATAACTTAAAAATAAATAAGGGTAAAGTTAGTCAAATACCCCTTCTAATTAATATTTTTTAAGTAGCGTGTAAAATAAAAAACACATTGAATTTGAGGCGGATGGAGTATAATCTTAAAAACTGAAAGTGAAAATTAGTCAAATGTGATTGGAGACTAACCGTGATGAGAATATGCAAACAAAGTTCTCCAAGTGTAGATATGATAACCTTCTACTAACTCACTCCTTTCTATTCTCTGAGTGAGCAAACCCATCTCTTTCTTTCAGCTTTTCTCAATCTAGCAAAACCTGTTGGTACTCCAAATACTGTTTAAAAGACTCAAAGGTCCAAGCTTTTCCACTTCCCACTACTACTCGTCCTTAGATTTTATTGGACACATGTTTTAAAAAATATATCCTCTACTTTAGTTTATTAGTTAACTTAGATAGAAATGTTAGCCCAAAATCCTAACCTATAAAAAAAAAAAAAAAGAAAAAAAAAAAAGAGAGAACTTGACATAATCAGAGATGAATAGTTAAGTTTCATACCTTATGAGCGTTTATATGAGCAAGAAGAAGGAAAGAGCTCTAGATCACATTGATACACACAGCTCCCTCTCACACTCGAAAATATATAGAAGCGTAAAGGGTATATTAGGGCGGGGTAAATTTATTTGGTGATGGGTCGGGTCGGGCGGTCTAACATATGAGGCATGGGTTTTTTTTAGGAGAAAAGATCATTGGATCCTCACTAAACGCAAACAATTTATATATTCGTACCCTCTTTACTTTCACGCCACCCAAATGAATGTTTTCATTTTTTTGCACGGATTGCCCTTCTTTTGAAAATTTTAAATTTGCCCCTCATATTCGTAATCTTTAAATTTTGCCCTCGCTGGATACTTGAGGTTCGGGTTCGAACCCCCGCTCGTGCATAAAATAAAAAATAATTTCAGAAGATGTATTGGGAGAGTGTATGCCGTATCCAAAGATACAATCCTTAAGGAAAACCAAAGTTATGCCGCGAGGGGCGTACTTCCTTGCCTTGACATTTTTTTTTTTTTTTTTTTTTAACTTTTCAAGGCACACTTTTT
>NC_081353.1:50122702-50171091 GCF_029784015.1 Lycium ferocissimum | reverse complement strand
CATAGTTGTTAGAATGTAAGCTTTATAAAAATGTAATTCTAAATCGTAGTATATTATTTATGGATAAAAAGTCTATTTGACTGATGAATTTCTCTCTGTTGATTTATAAAAATGAATACATTAAATCCGAAGGGGCTAACTAAACTATCCAGATTTCTTTTTAATTGGTTTAGAGCCTGACAATCAGTCATCAGTACTACAACGTTATTTTCGGGGGAAATTCTCCAGTTCTTGTATAAGAAAACTTGGGCATTACTTGACCCTTTCTTCTGCAATCCCCAGTATTCAATTTGGGTTCAGCCTGTTGACTTCAAATCTAACACCGAATGAACAACCTCCGGCGCCTCCACCGATCCCTTCTTTGCTAATTTTTCCTTACAATTCATCCATTCTGATTATCTCTCCACTTAGAGTAACGCGTTTTATGTTGCTGCCTCATTAAAAATCTTGCCGGATTTTTTTTTTTTTTGGATAAAAACAGATCGAAGGGAAAAAGAGTGCAACACGTGTTTTCAGAATTTTGCGAACGATCTTCACATGCTTTTAAACTCTTCTGTTTTTCCATGGAAAGACGAAACCATCTTTTACTTGCAACAAACGTTAGTGCTAAAAGAAAACTACGCTACTAAATCAAAACACGTACCTTAAATAACAACTTCACTTCAAACAACGTGATGCAAACTTCCTTTTTGATGTTGTAGTAGCATATAAGCTTTATTTTCAGGTTGCTTTTTGAATCCCTACCATTATGGGTAGTTTACCCAATTTTGCTTCGAGGATACCAAACCACATGGTTCAGTAACCTTTTTTTTTTTTTTTTTTTTTTTTAAGTAACAAACATACCGTGATTCTTTTTATTTTTCGACTACCAGCATCTTACCCTTCATTAGTTTCGCTCTATTTTTCATAGCAATCTTGAAGTCGAATATTCCTTTTACCGCTAATCGTTGCCCGGGTGCATCCGATTCCATCCGGCGTCAGAAATTCTATCTGTTTAAATAGTGTCGAAGGTGTTGCCTTCATATCATGAATCCAAGTTCTCCCAAAGATAGCATTGCATTTCGTGTCACCGTTTACAACGTAAAACCTCATATTTTTTATCACACCTCCGGCATTAACCGACAACACGATCTCTCTCTTTGCTGTTTTACTTGCTTCACTGAATACTTTTACGGATGGCGTCAGTTTGTCGATCATTTCCAGTTGTTCAATGACTCCCCATTGAATGACATCGGCTGAACTACCTGGATCAACCACGACATTCTCAATTCTACAGTGATTAATCATAACAGAAATTACCAGAGTAGCAAGGTGAGGTGAAATTAAGGCTTTCGCCTTTTCATTGGTGAATGTTGTTACATCCTCCTGTACAAGTCCTTGGGATCTTCGATCGTGCGCTTCTGAGAACTTATCCTTTTTGGTTGAAAAGGGCATTCCCGTATCTATAGGTTCGTCCATTATCATGTTTATTATCACATGACACGGCTCAACCTGAACCTTCTACTTGCTCGAATCCCTATTCTTACTGTAATTCTGCTTACCTCTATCACTCAAAAACTCCCTTAAATGACCATCCTTTAATAGCAGTGCAACCTCATCACGTAGGTGATAGCAATCAGAGGTTTGATGTCTATGAGTCGTGTGATAATCGCAGAATAGATTTGGATCCCTCTGACTAGGGTCTAACCGCATTGTCTGGGCCATTTTGTACCCTCAATCTTACCGATTGCCGTGACTAACCCGTCCAAGTCGATGTTGAAATTATATTCTGATAACCTTAGATTTTCAATATTGTTCGTCGCTGAATCAACTGCTACGGACTTCGTCGGTAGCCCTCTTCTACCTTGACTCGGGTCACCCCGTTTGTCAAAACTTAGTTTTGAACTGGTTTTTGCGACTTCGCTCAGGCCTTGAACAAGATCTCTCAGATTTTTCATAAGGTTGATAGCTTTCCTTCCAAGATCTGGAGTCAGAGTCGGCACTTCTTTTAGGTTTATCATGATATCGATCCCGACCCGTTGATCTGACCTGGTCATCTTCAACCCATATTTTTTATCCATACTTATTGTGAACATACACCTACTTTGTCGCTGGGAATTCTAATAAGTTCTCCTTTAATTTTGAAGCGCTTGAACTTTTCGGGTTCAAACGCTTGGTGAATGCCTCTACTACCCATTCATCCGGTACTGATGGTAGCAACATCCGTTCCTTTTGGAATCTTATAACAAATTCCTGTAACAATTTTGTATCTTCCTGAGCTATCTTGAAAATATCCGCCTTTCTTGCAGACACCTTCTTCGCACCAGCGCGTGCCTTGATAAAAGCATTCGCAAGCATTTCGAACGAATTGATCGAATGCTCCGAAAGTAGGGAATACCATGTCATTTCCCCTTTGGACAATGTTTCAACAAACTTCTTGAGCAAAATAGATTCGACTTCGTCCGGTTGCATGTCATGGCCCTTACCAGCGCAAGTGTATGAGGTCACACGCTCCTGAGGGTCTGTGGTTCTATCATATTTGGGTAGATCCAGCATTTTGAACCTCTTTGGGATCAATTTAGGTGTTGCACTTAGTGAGAATGGAAATTGTCTAGTCCCTTCAATACCGGGGTGCACCTGGAATTTGATCTATCCGTGAATTAAATGCTTTAAACTTTTTTTTTCGTTCCGGTCCAATCAGCTATTCAATTTTTTTCATTCCTTTCTAGCCGACTAGACAGAGCCTTCAACAATTGCATGACTTTCGGTGCTGCGTTATTGCAGGAACCACTGCCATTACCTTTTTTGTGATTCAGAGTTATGCTCATCAGATTCGCATCAACACCTCCTCTCCTCGTTTGTAAGTCAGTAATCACTTTTTGTTGCTTTTCTAGCAGATCGAAGATCTTTTCCAATCCCGGCTCAGTGACTCCCACTTCTACTTCCACATCATCATTATCATTGAGAGTCAAATCGTTCCCTGTGTGCTTACCTCCCTGAGGAGAAATCATGGGCTGATCATTTCTTGCCCTGACTTCTCTTTCGCTGGATCTATCTCTTGTGCATTTGTATTGTTCAACACACTATCATTTTGATTTCCAGTATTTTCCATAATCTCGTATTACCTGATTTCACAAAATTGCGAATGATTAATAATTTAATTAGAGCAACAAAACAATAACACTATTATCCTTAGCCCCACGCTGGGCGCCAAACTGTTTACCCTAAAAAAGGTACAATTAAATTTGTTAGTGGTTTAAAGGATGCGTGAATTGATTTGTTATGAATATGAATAAGGATTAAGAAATAAGTAATGAAATTAGATAATTGTAAATAAGAAAACAATAAAATAAGCCTGGGCCGTATGAGCTCAGAGGAAATCCTTTGCTGAATATAACTGCGTTGAACACTTGAAGAGTTTTTATAAATTCGGTACAAAAGAATAACAAAACGAACAATTTTGCTTATAACAGAGTATTTAGACTATTATGTTGTAAAAGATGATCCTATTACATTGAGCTTAAGATCCTTTTATATGTGGTAATCATTAGTATTGAGTTGTAAATCATGGCAAATATTGAGGAATAATAACCAACAAATGTCATTTAAATGTAGAAGCGTAACGTCCAGCTCTAAATCCGGACCTGTCGCGTAATGTCTGATGTTCATAAATGACCCGTACCAATTGCTTCATAACATTCGCTCCGGGTCTGCATGAAATCATTCCTTCTGGACTAAATCAATCATCAAGCCATTCTTTGACCTTGCTTGCCACGTGTCTTTCTTCCTTCATGCCACGTGTAACGCCATATATCCGATGTATACAAAGTCATTTTACATGCTTTATTCATATTTTAATATTATTTAAGTCTTACAAAACAATCCTCTTTTCTTTTCTGTGAGATAAAAAATTTAAAAAATCCGGGTGTTATTATGGGCTTGGCTTCTGGATAATTGATGTGTGGGGTGATGGGAATTAATGGCCAATCCTTAACGGTCTGAAACAGCTCTGCAAGAAGGTGGTAGACAGAAATAATAAGTGTCATCTCAAGTGGTCTTAAAGGAATTTAATACATACACACGGTGCCCTATGATTGGTTTCAAAAGATTATCATGATCGTATCAATTTGGTTGAATTGAGAATCTCTAATACTCCCTTTGATTCAGTTTATGTGTCTATTTTTTGTTTCAATCTATTCTAGATTCTTCGTCAATCTGTTTAAATCTATTTTAGATTCTTCGTCAATTTGTTTAAATCTATTTCAGATTCTTCGTCAATATATTCATGATAAACTTCGATAAATTCAAACAGAATATACGTGCTTCGGTTCACATTGATGAATGACATTATTGTAAAGAATACGTGAAGACATGAATGATGAAAATTGTTATACAATATTTGGTCAAAGCTGTAATGATTAGTATATGTGCTTTATATATTTTATTTTTATACAAAATATCATATTATTACAAAATATCTTAGATATTTTATCGCTATATTTGGTGTTATAACACCATAATTGAAAGCAGTGCTTTAAAAATGACAAGAAATGGAAGTGAACCGTTTTTGTAAAATCAATGAGAATTAGCATCACATAGTAAAAGATAAAATCAATCAATATTTAAGTTGGACAATTATAGAAAGATAGTTTTACAAAAAAAGTGTGTAAGCTATGAAGGAAAGTATTTTTCTAATTTTTCTATGTTCGGTTAGTCAAATTTTTAGAAAGATGTGTTCCTTAAAAATGAGGGAAATGACTACTTTTCTAGTGGAAGTAGGAAAAATAAGTTTCACAAATATAGATTTCACATTAATTGTGTCCTCCCTTTCCTCTAACACATCTCATCTTCAACCTCCATCTCCACCACCTCATGCATTTACGGTTACTCATCCACATAATATTTGTCTAGATTATGTTGGCCTTTGTAAAACTAATACAATATCGAAATATCTAATTTATCCTTTATGTGTCATTCTAAAAATGTACCATCAGAGAGACTTTCTTTCATGAACTCACTTATTGAAGGATGAATTTGACGTCTGAGAACGACCTACAAAACGAAATAATATATTCCTCCGTCTCAATTTATGTGACACAAATTGAATTTCGTGAGTCGAATTTCTTGATTTTGACAGTGAATTAAGATATATATAACTTTTAATTTTTTTGAAAAGTAATTTACGTACTTAAAAACTACATAAAAAATAATATAAGTCACAATAATTAGCAATATAAATTTTTTAAAAGATATACAAATAAATCACTGTAATCTTCTTTCTTATGTGACTCTCAAAAAATGAAAAATATCACATAAATTGAGACAACAGAATACTGTTCTGCATGGAAGAAATGATGGAAAGCTTCGCGCACATAGTAAAAGTGTTGGGTTTTTGGGTTTTCCTTTCCTATATAGATTTGGATTAATAAAACCCAATCCAATTTGGACCAGGCCACTTTTGCCCCAAAATTCTCTATATATAAAATCAACTTAGGTCTTATTTTTATAACACAAGAGTGAATTCATAGCAGCCATATAGAGAGAAAAATTGAGAGAGAAGAGGTGATTTTCGGACCAGTGAAAATCAGCTACAACAGTCCGCTTCAAATTGCATTTCCCAATTTGTTAACCGTTGGATCGTACTGAAATTTGAACTGGGATTTCTCAACATCTGATTCTTGAATTTCAACGGTGAAGATCGGATTTTGTGGTCTGTAGCTTCAGTTTTCAAGTATGAACAGTAGCTCATTTTTTGGGGTGATTTCTCTCCTTTCTTCACTAGTTTTGGTGCTATTTTTTATGTATTGTTGCTCCGTGCTTGGCGTTGATGTTGTAGCCATTTGGAGAACAATTTTGTAACTCTTGTTGATTATAGTGGAGCTTTTGTGGGCCGGAGGTCCCGTGGATGTTTCCTCTACACCTTGAAGGAGTTTTACCACATAAATTTGGTGTCTCTTGCATTGATTTATTCTTGTTTGCTTTGCTATTTTGTTGTTGGTATAGTTGCTGTCCGGATTTCCATTTGTGTTAGTATTTATTGTCTTCTCTTGATTCAAATAGTGTGAAAAGTTTTGAATTGGGTATTTCTTCCGCTGTTATCTAGTCGTGCAATTTGGTTGTTGCTTGTATTCTTCCCAACAAAGTGGTATCAGAGCTTGTATTCGGTTGTGTTAATTGTCTATTTGAATGATGGAGGCAAATATGAGCGAGATAGATTGTTTAAATGGCAGTAATTATCATATTTGGAAAAACAAGATGAAAGATCTTCTATTTGTCAAGAAATTACATTTACCTGTGTTTGCTTCTAAGAAACGCGAGTCTATTGAAGATGAGGATTGAGAATTTGAGCACTTACAGGTTTGTGGCTATATTAGGCAATGGGTTGAAGATAATGTTCGAAATCATATTGTGAATGAGACATATGCTAAAAGCTTGTGGGAAAAAGCTCCGGACACTTTATGCTTCGAAGATTGGCAATAACAAGTTGTTCCGCCGAAACAATTGATAAATAGTAGATACAGAGAGGGCGCCCTATTTCGATCATATCAATGATTTTCGGGGTGTCCTTGATCGGAACTTTCGGAATGGGTGTCAAGTTTAATGAAGAAATACGGGACTTTGGCTTCTTAATACTCGCTATTTCTTTGGGAAACTCTTTCGAGTTTCTTTGGCTAATTTCGCTCCCGATTGATGGCGTAACTATGGAATATACTAAGAGTGGTGTTTTGAATGAAGAGATGAGAAGAAAATCTCAAGCTTTGTCTTCTTCAACTTCACACTCCGATGTTTTGGTTACTGAAGACAGGGGGAGAAGCAATTTTAGAGGTCAAAATGACAGAGGCAAAAGTAGAAACAAGTCAAGATCCTCCAAGTACAAAAATCTTACATGTAAATATTGTCACTTGAAAGGGCACATCAAAAAACATTGCTACAAGTTTCAGAGAGACTAGAAAAGGCAAAAAAAAGAAAGCAATAATAAAAATCGTGTTGCCGTTGTTGCTGAAAATGATCTTCTTGTTACTTGAGGTAAAAATGATATCAATCTTGTTTGTGATGAGTCTACCTGGTTTGTGGATTCAGCTGCCACTTCTCACGTCATGCCAAAGAAGGAATTATTTTCTTCTTATACTCCAGGTAATTTTGGAATGTTACGAATGAGCAATGATAGTGAGGTTGAAGTATTTGACATTGGCACAGTTTGCTTAAAAAGTAAGAACGGTTCGAGGTTGATTCTTAACAATGTCAAGCATGCTCTAGATGTTCGTCTGAATTTAATTTTTGTAGGAAAGTTTGATGATGAGGGTTATGATCAAATCGTTGGTGGTGGCCAGTGGAAGCTTCTTAGAGGATCAATGATTATGGCTCGAGGTTACAAGATGTCTGACTTGTACTTATTTCAGGGCTCCATTTGTAGTGACTCAGTAAATTTGATAGAGAATAATACTTCATCAGAGTTATAGACATAGAAGGCTAAGTCATATGAGCGAGAAGAGGATTAATAATTTGGCTAAGAAGAATTTGCTTTCTGGAGTGAAACAAGCAAAGTTAAAGAAATGTGTTCATTGCTTGGCTGGGAAACAGAAAAGAGTTTCCTTTCAGAGTCATTCGCTTTCAAGAAAGCTTGATTTGCTGGAGTTGATACATTCCGACTCATCCTTTAAAGTAAGCTCGCGGCAGCGCTTTACTTTGTGACTTTTATTGATGATCATTCTCGCAAACTCTGGGTATTTCCTTTGAAGTCCAAGGATCAAGTACTTGATGTATTCAAGACTTTTCAGGCCTTAGTTGAGAGACAGACAGGGAAGAAACTAAAATGCATCCGCTCAGACGATGGTGATGAGTATATTGGTCCTTTTGGTAATTATTGCAGACAGCAAGGTATTCGTTATCAGAAAACTCCTCCAAAGACTCTTCAGTTAAATAGTTTAGCAGAGAGGATGAATAAAACTCTAGTTGAGCGGGTTAGATGTTTGCTTTTACGTTAAGTTGCCGTATTCATTTTCGCGTGCAACCCCATACCGCCGCCATGTTATCAATTTATCTCCCACCGTTGCTTTGGACGGTGACGTCCCGACGAGTATGGTTTGCAAGGATGTCTCTTATGCTCATCCGAGTCTTCGGTGTAAGACTTTTGCGGTACGTTCCAAGGACGAGACGTCAAAGTCGGAAGTTGTAATTAGGCAGTATCTTCAAAGGTTATGGTCAAGACAAATTTGGCGATCGTTTCTATGATCCAACAGAAGAAACTTGTTAGAAGCCGTGATGTCGTGTTCTTCAAGACCGTACACCGAAGGTTTTGGACAAAGCCGAGAAGGTCGATTCTCGCAGAGTCAGCGAGAGCTTAGTTGACGTTGATCCAGCTCTTTGTGCGAATATGCAGACCGAAGAACATCTTCAAAATAATGAAGATCAAGTTGATAATGAAGATAGTGATCATGTTCAAAATGACCAGTTTGATATTGTTGATGCTCCGGGGCGAAATGACAAGTGGTCGTCCAAAGAACCACCATATCAAGCTCCAAAGAGTTCTCTCCAAGATCGACTAGAGAAAGTACCTTCATCTCATTATTCTCCCGACGAGTTTGTAATTTAGTACGAGAAGGAAGGTATGAAGAAAAGTTCCTTATGCTCGTGCGTTGCGCTTGATGTATACAATAATTTGTACAACACGCATATCGTCGCCATGTTGGTATTGTTATCCGTTTTCTTTTCTAATCCGTAAAGAGAACATTTGGAATGGTGCGGGAAGGCATTGGCGAGATATCTTTGTGGCACTTCTAGCCTATTCTTTGTGGTTACACTGATTCGCATCCGCCCTGATGTCGATACTCGCAAGTCTACTTGTGCTACTTGGTTACCTTGCAAGTAGGGAGCCGTGTCTTCGCAATCTAGGTTGCAAAAATGTGTTGCTCTATCTACTACGCAGTTCGAGCTTATGTCTGCCGTTGAAGCTTGTAAAGAGTTGCTCGACGAAGAGATTTACAGAGGAACTTGGCTTTGCTTAAGAGAGGTGCTCTGGTCGCGACAACAAAGTTGATATTCATATTGGCAAAAACTCTAAATTTCATGGTAGGTCGAAACAAATTGACATATTTAGAGATACTATCGATTAGTAGACGTGTTGGATTCTACGTTGCTTAAACTTGAGAAGATTCACACTGATGATAATGGTTCAAACATGATGACTAAAGCTTTGCCAAGAAGGAAATTTAAAGAGTGTTGCATGATTGCCGTGATGGCGGTGTCCTCCACATAGTCGTGACGGGAGAAATTGTCAAGTTTTTAGGTTTTCCTTCCCATGTGGAATTGAATTAATAAACTCAATTTGGACTGTGCCACTTTTGCCCCAAAATCCTCTATATATAAGATCAACTAGGTCTTATTATAACACAAGAGTGAATTAATAGTAGCCATATAGAGAGAAAAATCGAGAGAGAAGAGGTGATTTAATTGAAAATCAGCTTACAATGTACCACTTCAAATTGTGTTTCCTAATTCGTTAACTGATTGATCGTACCTGAATTAACCGGGTTCTCAACATCTCGATTCTTGAATTTCAACGCGGAGATCGAATTTTGTCCGTAGCTCCAGCTTTTCGAGTACCAATGTAGCTCGTTTTTGAAGTGAATTTTCTCCTTTCTTCACTAGTTTTGGTGCTATCTTTTTATGTATTGTTGCTCCGTGATTGGCATTGATGTTTAGCCATTCGGAGAACATTGTTGTAACTCTTGTTGATTATATGAGCTTTTAGGGCGCAGGTCCCACGGATGTTCTCTTCACCTTCTGGGCGGGTTTTTACCTATTCTCTTGTATTGATTTATTTTTGTTTGCTTTGCTATTTTGTTATTGGTATAGTTGTTGTCCGGATTTCCATTTGTGCTAGTGTTTATTGACTTTTCTTGGTTCAAATAGTGTGGGAAGTTTTGATTTGGATATTTCTTCCGCTGTTACCTCGTCGTGCAATTTGGTTGTTGCTTGTTTTCTTCCCAACAAAAAGCGGAGACGCACAACGACTTATCATTTGTTTTTTTTAAAACTAATAATGGTGTACGAGTTAATACGTCTGCAACTCAACCATTTCACATGCTCATCAAAATTTAATTAGATGAAAAGAAATAGACCATATGATATTTTTTATTCGCGTATTATATTGGCACTAGTATACGTACCCGCGCGATGCGCGGACAACCAATTCAAACAGAATAACATAAAGTCCATCAAGTTGTTAATCAATTTTAAATCTAACTCCTTGAAACTGATAAAATATCAATGCACTCAAAATACATGCTGCTAAACACACAACAAGTCTATCATTCAAATGGTCCTAAAACAAATGTGTGTTTCTAATACTAAAGATAATGCTTTTAGTCGACGTAGCATTGATTTCGGTCCGCATGTATTCAATGGCATAATATAGTGAAGGAAGAAACATAAATGGGAAAGTCGTCTCCCCGTGTACTCAATCGTGCGCACTCATATGCCTCTTAAAAGAAAAAAGCAATAGCATCGGACCAAAAAATATATGTCTATATCTATCTCTTGCTATGGCGTTCTCTCGTCAATAATTCGGGAATTGACTCAAACAAATAGCTACGGGTCCAAGTGGGCTTATAAATGTAAATGTTGGGACTTCTTTTCCACTCAAATGAGCTTATCCCGTAAAATCGTGACATAGCATTATGAGGGTGAGGTTGTGGAGGCTCGGGCCTACGTAAATGGCTTTGAGCTGGAGCAGTTGTATAGTGATTTTCTTGGCATGCAATATTATGTACTGAATTATATATTGATTCTTCAAAAAAAAAAAAAAAATGTGCCTTCATGAAATGCATCTATCTTGAATGTTCTGAGAAGAGCCCGAAACCCTCAAGTCTACTCGCCTCTCTGAGATTGCAGCTTTTCAAGTGCCTTCTTATCTACATTGGCCCTAAAAGTAATAGCAACAACATAAAAGAATTGTTGGATCACAGTGGTATAGATTATTTCATTTTCATCGTCATCCTAATAAAAGAGATAGGACTATACAGCAACTATGGTAGAATTCTTGCTGACACAATCGTCAACTTATAGATTTGAATAGAACAAGGAAATAAATCCGGTTCCATCCAAAACAAATAATATACCTCATCAAGTTGTCCTTTTAATTGAGTCGCAGACTTCCCTATGAGCTTCGTTGCTTCACGATCCCAAAGCAACAGAGAAATAAACCTGGTGCCATCCATAACTCACACTTGAAGCTTATATCTAAAATTATTTTTGCTATGCAAACTTCGAATTTACAGTTTAATATATCAATTAGAATATTCATGATTATGATCAAACCTATGAACAACAGAACTATCGACCCGATCACATTTTTTGCAATAAAACTTATTACCAATTTTCTCGACCTCTTCAGGGCACCTCTTGCAACCCATGTATGACCACTGGTTTTGAAGTTCTAGTAGAACGATAGTGGCAGCAATCCAGAAGTTCCCTTCCTACATTTAAAAAAAAAGGAAGATAACAAAAACAATACAGTAATAGATTTTGCTGAGTTCATAATTTGAAAATCACCAAAAAAAAAAAAAAAAATTGTACTCACATTAAGACACTCAACCAATTCCGCAATAGTCTTAACCTCTACATTGCCAGAAGTTAACTCGTCCGAAACAGGAAATGTATGTTGAGTGGAAATTTGGCTTATTCTCTCCGAGTTATCACCAAGAACAGAAACCAATTTGCAATTTATTCAAGTTTGTAACAGATTTGAATATAACAAATTCATAAATTATTGAGTTAAACATATAAATGGAATATAGTATATGAAACCTTGATTTGAAGTCAGTCATTCTTTTTCGTGTTTTTAGTTTCTAGTTTGACACAGTAAAAAAAACTAAAATACTGCCAGAATGAAGGACTTACCTTAAAGCAAAGAGAATGTTAGAGATTACCTCAAAACCATTGTAGAACTTCTTCTCTCTCACAAGTTCGAAAACCTTCCTCTTGGATGGTTTATCAAGGAGAGTACCCAATGAAACAGAGGATGCCTCTTTATATTTAAAGTGCTCAATGAAGCAGGACAATGTGTTACCTTTATCCACAATGCCCTCAACCATAATCACATGCGCAGCCACATAACTGCCGTAAATAACCCCTATGCGCTGAATTAATTCATTCTCATATAGTTAGTAATTGGAGATTTCTCAAGTTTCTGCAAGAACATAGATATATGCAAACTATGGAATACGTTAAGACCAAAAATATAAGAGAGCAGTAATACATGCTAATTAAATGATAAATTTATTTAAGTATCAAATTAAATTACGAAAAACTTCCTCATACACTATATTTCTAGCTTCATTTGTTATTTGTCCATCATCATCATAAACTAAAATCTTTAACCCTTTCCTACTTGTCACGCGTGAAATAGCAACATACAACTGTCCATGTGTAAACACCGACCTCTTCAAAAATAACCCAACGTGAGAAAGTGACTGGCCTTGACTTTTATTGATCGTCATTGCAAAAGACACAACGATAGGAAATTGTCATCGCTGGAACTTAAAAGCTATTCTCGCATCAGATGGAGTCAACGTCATTTTTGGGATAAACACCTTTTGTCCAGCCATATTACCTGATAAAACCTTGGCTTCAATAACTCGATTTCCAAGTCTTGTGATGATTAACCTCGTGCCATTACATAATCCCGATGACTGATCTATATTTCTCAATAACATCACAGGAACACTGACCTTTAAAGTAATAGAGTGATTTGGAATTCCAGAACCTTTAATATTGTTTAGGAATTCCAGTTTATGTACGTGTTCCAAGGCTATAAAAGCATGATCAGACATACAAATCGTATCAGAACTCAAATATGTCTTCTTCAGGATTGTGATTGAGTGAATCCATATATTCATTGACAGATTCCACCATGTCAAGAGTCGAAGCAAGAATTGCTCTTTGTTGGAGGTAATCTATGTCATTGGAATGGCTAAAAAAATCAGGATATGTACTTTCTACAATTGCTGATATTGGATCATCGCAATTATGTATGAGAAGATCATCGGGGATTCGGACCTTTTGAATGCCATCAACAGAATCCAATTCTTCCATCACCAATTGCCAAAATCCAATCTGAAAATTCTTTTAACTCGTCTAAATGTGACCCTAACAGATTTCCTTGCAGTCTCATATTTCTTGTTAGTTTTAAGACTTCACAGCTGGGCCATAAGTATGAAGAGTTTAGAGTAGCATTAACAATATCTTCCCGAGTACCTTTTGTATGACAGGCAAAATTTGCCTGAAGTCACCCCCAAGAACAAATGTTTTACCTCCAAATGGTCGATTTAATCTGGAAGTATCTTCAAATCTTAGAATATCTCTAAGAGTTTGATCAAGAGCTTCAAAACAGTATCTGTGCATCATCAGTGCCTCATCCCAGATGATCAACTTTGTCTTGACGATCAATTTTGCTAGAGGACTACCTTGCTTTATATTGCATGTTGAATCTTCAGTTGGGTTGAGGGGAATTGCAAATCTTGAATGCGCTGTTCGACCTCCTGGTAACAAAAGAGATGCAATCCCACTTGATGCAGTTAACACAAAGATCTCCTCTAGATCGGATGCCAGAAGCTAGAGTCCTCCAAATAAATGTCTTTCATGTTCCTCCGTAACCATATAAAAAGAACAATCCACATTTAGCTTCATTCATTGCTGTCATAATTTTCTCATAAACTGACTTTTGTTCAACTGTCAAATTCAATAATAAACACTGATGTTCCTCTAACAAAGAGCGTCTATTATAATGCAATTCATCATGGACTAATCTATTGCTATTGTCGACTTCTTCCTCACGGTAAAGAGGTCTTGCCATTGTTGGAAAATCCTGAAAACTTCTTCCGCAACTTTTCAAAAAAAATTCCAACTTTTGTAAGCAACGATTTTTCAATTCATCATCACTTAGCTCGGCCTCTGAAAGAACATAAATATTACAGAATATCAATAGTTATAATATAAAAGTAGAGATTATATGATTACACAAAAAAGTTCATTAATTAGTTTTTTTCTTAAGTTATAGTATGGCTTATACTACAAAAATACATAATCTTTTCGTGATTTTAGATTCTGTAACTCCCTGTTATCAAAGTGTACTTAATTAATGCCCTACATGAATATTTGGTTATGTTGAAAGGATTTGACTTTATTTCTTTATTAAAGGAATCTCTTAGGAAAAGTTTTTACCAAGTTGGTTTTGTATAGGATCGTAAGGAACATTTGGACTTTGTATTTTTTAGTTGCAGTAATGTAAAGTTTTCAGTGATGGATAGATTCAGCCACATAAATTATATACTCCAAAGGAACAGCCAACAGTAACAATAATAACTAAACTGAAATGTGTATAAAATTATATAATATTCTAAATTTAATTCTAACCATTATTCATTGTACTATAAGTGCAAGAGCAGATATTATTTTAATGCTAAGGCAATTTATCTCCTTTTTTTAAGTATATATTTTAATACCGCAATACTGAATAATCCATTTATATCCTCATAAACACACTGTATCTATGTACAAATATTATCATAACTTTAAAAAAATAAGGTTTATATGCGTACCTGGATTAGTCAATAATACTCTTTCTTCATGGAGGATATCCTCTGACAACAATTGCCATGTTTCTTGCCAAACATTTTCTGGTCCTAACATCGAATTCGATAACAACAACATAGAAAATAATTGCCTAAGATATGATGGCATACCCCAACTACTTGCCTCCTTTATGGCATCCACATATTCTTTGTCATCATCCAATAAGCCAAGTGCATAACATGCATCTCTAAAAGTGGTATGGTCACGATTGTTGATTCTCTTAAGATCCTCATAGCATTTTGGACCTTTAATGATATTCAACAACAATCTGAGGTAGTATAGCTCACCAGATCCAGGAGGAACAAAGAAAATTCTTCCAATAGAAAATGCAGAAGTTTTTCTTTTCTCCCATCTTTTCAACTTTGATTTCCACACAAACTTAAGGGGAAATTCTGCATAAGTTAATTCTCTTGCTTCAGGAAACTTTTTATTTGCCTCAAACCAACTTAAAAACATTAATTCCCTTACACTTGGTCTATTGGCAACATCATTAATTGGATCGTCATCAGAGAATATAACATTTTCTTCATTTGGAAGATGAAACGACAGTCTTTCCACCGAAGGTTGTCTGTAGTGAATAGGAAATCCAAATAACCTCCAAGCAGCTTCACAGGGTGATATGTATCGACAATCATAATACATATTGATTTCATAAACATCTGATGAACCCTCCTCATGCACACTTTGAGAAAAAGCAACAGTGGCACGATCATACCCTTTATTAACATACTTAAATAAGTATTTAATGGATCTCGATTGATTACACCATTCCACATTTATGTGAGCACCATACTTTAGTATAAAGAAACGATTGTGCGGCACCACAAACCTGTTGTCCAAGTCAATACCATCCTTGTTGATAGTTCTTCCATTATCTCTTCTTCTATAAACAGGATAACCATCTTCATCGATTGTGGTTGACTCTACAAACCTTTTCGGGAAGTGCTTTGTACATCTCCCATTCTGCATGCAAGGAGAAGATTTTCTAGCAAAGACCACACGGGCCATGCATCATGAAACTTTTCACAGCTTTGTAATAAAGAGGATCAGCTACTTCATCTGGTATTTCAGCTGTGATTATGCGATAAATATCTGCAGGTGTTGGATATTTGTTATGCTCATGAAGAAACAACAATAAATGAGCATGAGGCAACCCTCGTTTTTGGAACTCAATTGTATAAATCACTGCACAAAAAATACAAAAACAATTATGGAATAAATAAATAGTTTCAATCTATATTCAAAAAAATTCATGCAAAAGAAAATACATTGTTTAAATTATTATTTAAAAAGTTGATATGCATACCTGATTTTACTTCTCCAAAAACTTTATTGTTACGCAAATCCTTAATTAAGCGATCCAATTTGATTTTGAAAACTCTGCTTAAGATGTTCGGACGATCCTCAAGATTTAAGCCCCTACTCATTACAAATCTACGAATCTCAGGCCAATTCGGGTTGCAAGTGAACGTGATAAAAAGATCAGGGTACTCAGCCCATTTGCATATTGCCATAGCATCTTGATAATTCTGGAGCATCTATCGTGCACCCCCCCGTGAAGCTTGACGGTAGAATAATTCTTTTCCCTTGGGACGAAGGATTAGTTTCTCCGTGCAAAATAGCTTCTGCTCCTTTATACATCGCGACTCTCAATTGTTTTTTATGAGTCCTAATAAACCTCAATCGACCAGATTCTTCTTTTATAATTAATACAAATATAATTTGTTGCCAAGTGGCTTGTTCATATTACACCACTTGGCTTAATATTAAGCTAGACTACTCTTCTTTTATATATAACTGCCGTAAATAACCCCTATGCGCTGAATTAATTCATTCTCATATAGTTAGTAACTGGAGATTTCTCAAGTTTCTGCAAGAACATAGATATATGCAAACTATGGAATACGTTAAGACAAAAAATGTAAGAGAGCAGTAATACATGCTAATTAAATGATAAATTTATTTAAGTATGATAAATTTATTTAAGTATCAAATTAAATTACGAAAAACTTCCTCATACACTACATTTCTAGCTTCATTTTTTATTTGTCCATCATCATCATAAACTAAAATCTTCAACCCTTTTCTACTTGTCCCGCGTAAAATAGCAACATACAACTGTCCATGTGTAGACACCGACTTCTTCAAAAATAACCCTACATGAGAAAGTGACTGGCCTTGACTTTTATTGATCGTCATTGCAAAAGACACAATGATAAGAAATTGTCATCGCTGGAACTTAAAAGGTATTCTCGCATCAGATGGAGTCATTCTTGGGATAAACACCTTTTGTCCAGCCATATTACCTGATAAAACCTTGGCTTCAATAACTCGATTTCCAAGTCTTGTGATGATCAACCTCGTGCCATTACATAATCTCTATGACTGATCTATATTTCTCAATAACATCACAGGAACATAGACCTTTAAAGTAATAGAGTGATTTGGAATTCCAGAACATTTAATACTGCTTAGGAATTTCGGTGTATGTACGGGTTCCAAGGCTGTAAAAGCATGATCAGACATACAAATTGTCCTTTTTGTAACAATATAAACCTTAAATCACACCAGTTAGTCCAATATGCAAGTTGAATCAAGAGACACCTTCAGCTGTTAATGCCTATCTTATACTTCTAAGAATTTGGTGTACTCTTTGGAATCCATTATAGATTCTAATTTTGATATTGCATTCAATTTAATCGCATAGGTGCTCTTCATATGGGCTTGAACAAATGACATAAAGAATAAGATAATGCATTATCAAAATCTCAGATTTCAGCCATGGAAATTCTTCTAATGAGTAGACATTAGAAGAATATAACATTATAGCTACTAAACAAAAAAAATTTAGAACTGCAACCTCCTGAATGTGGTGCACCATTTCCAGATGAGGAAAGGACACATGAATTTGAAACAAAGCAATATAGTTCTAAACTATTACAGAGTCACTTAGCCAAGGGTGACAAACGGAAAAAGAATAGAGACAGAGGATGACCGATAAATTTCCATCGTTCAGTAGAACTCTGATTAAAAATAAGTTCCGGATAACAGATAGATCTTAGCAATTCTTGGCAGAAATGTCTTCCCTAACATTCAATGTTCACACAAACAATGGTCGTTACAGTAGCCTAAATGCTGATAATTATCCAGGAAAGAACATTGGAAGAGCATAATAAGTAGGTTGAAGGAATTCTAAAACGTGACAAAAAGAGGCGAAAGAAGATAGAGGCAGCTGGGATTGATTATGAGTTCCCAGAGATGGTAAGGTAACATGCTCTTTATTACATTTCGTATTATCTTGTGCTGCAATTTTACCTATTTTATACATCTTAGGATGTTACTAATTGGTCCAGGAACTACCTTCGATGGTTGGCTAATTTGACAATTACTTGAATAGGATTTCCATTACATAAGAGATTTACTAATATGTTGTTGATCGTGGTATTAGGAAGGAATTAAGTGCCTAGCCTACTAATTATAAGGATAATCAACCCAAGTATCTTACATGTCTATCCAGATAAGCTCCTAGCCTATCAGGAAATTAGAGGACATTCAAATTTAATATTAGGTTTAGAAGACAGGATCCATAGCATTGAGGAATTTTCATATATATTTTCGAGGAGGTAAACAAAGTCCCAATGAGAAACATATAACACAGCAATGAAACCAAATAACTGGTCCCTGTGAAAACATCTCGTACATGACAAAACTAAGTACCATAAATAAAACATAAAAGCTTTCATAATAATGAATCTTCAGAACCAAATAATTGGTCTCATTGAAAACATCATGTTCAAAACAAAACTAATTCCCAAAAATAAAAATTAAAAGCTAATCCATAATAATCAAGCATTGGAATAACTGGTTTCACTGAAAGCTTCATGTTCATAACAAAACTAATTCCCAGAAATAAAAATTAAAAGCTAATCCAAAATCAAGCATTGGAACCAAATAACTGGTTTCACTGAAAACTTCAAGCCTCTTAGATGCAACAACTCATGCAAGTTTCTCCTTTTCAATGGGTCTGTTGGCCTTATTGCTTGAGAGTTGTGTACTGGGGTCATCATCAACTTCTACGACAGACGATTCAATCTCCGACACACTTCTCTTGGCTGGGGTATTTGAAGGAGTAATAATGTCATTATCAGGATTGGAATCCTACAAAATGAAGATATGAAGGTTATGAAAATGAAGTAAAAAAAAAAAAATTGGTTGTTGGCAAAAGGCAACTATATAAAGAATTGTTGTAATCTATATTAAAAAGATTAAAAAAGATAAAAAATGAAACCACCGTGATCTCTTTATCTTCATCTGCGACCTGTTTAGAGTTGAAATCTGAATCCTATGAGATGATAATATTAACATAGTTAGCAATTGTAGCCAATAATATATAATTTAACACCAAACGACAGAAATAGTGTCTTATGAGATATGGTTGCACAAAAACATACTGTGAATGTATCTTCACACAGAGAACGACGAAACTGTTTTATAAGATCCGCATCATCGCTAATCTTAATAACAGTATAAACTTCCTTATGCTCCTCAATGTTCTCGCTCTTAACAACCACTTTAAACGGGGCTATTTTGTCAAGAATTGTATCGAGCTCCAATGGATACTCGGTATCATCAGTGGCATCAGCTGTCTAAAACCAAAAGTCATATTAGATGCGGTAAAACATATGATGGAGATTTAAATCAAAACAAATAATATACCTCATCCAATTGTCCTTTTAATTGAGTCGCAGACTTCCCAATGAGCTTCGTTGCTTCACGATCCCAAAGCAATAGAGAAATAAACCCGGTGCCATCCATCACTCGCACTTGAAGCTTATACCTGAAATGCAAGTTTACTATACAAACTTCGAATTTACAGTTTAATATATCAATTAGAATATTCATGATTATGATCAAACCTATGAACAATGAGAACTATCGACCCGATCACATCGTATGAGTCTATTAGGTGAGTTTATTATTATTTTTCATTATTATTATTAACAACTACTACTACGTGTTGATAATATCGTATGACTATATTACGTGAGTTCATTATTATTATTATTATTATTATTATTATTATTATTATTATTATTCTCGTACGAGTATATTAGGTGAGTTCATTATTATTTTCATTAATTATTATTATTATTATTAGTAGTAGTAGTAGTATTAGTAGTAGTAGTAGAATATTAAATTAGGTAATAATAATAATAATAATTATTATTATTATTAGTAGTAGTAGTAGTAGTAGTAGATTATTAAATTAGGTAATATTTTAAACTACAATTAATAACTTCTTTTATAATTAATGCAAATAGAATTTGTTGTCAAGTAGCTTGTTATATATTACGCCACTTTTAATATTAATATAGACTACTCCTTTATATATATATATATATATATATATATATATATATATATATATATATATAGATATTATTAGTAGTAGTAGTAGATTATTAAATTAGGTAATGTTTTAAACTACAATTAATAACTTTTTTTTATAATTAATGCAAATATAATTTGTTGTCAAGTGGCTTGTTCATCTTACACCACTTGGCTTAATAGTAAGCTAGACTACTCTCTTTTTATATAAATATAGATTATTATTATTAACAACTACTACTACTATGTGTTGATAATATCGTATGACTATATTACATGAGTTTATTATTATTATTATTATTATTATTATTATTCTCGTATGAGTATATTAGGTGAGTTCATTATTATTTTCATTAATTATTATTATTAGTAGTAGTAGTAGTAGTAGAATATTAAATTAGGTAATAATAATAATAATAATTATTATTATTATTATTATTATTATTAGTAGTAGTAGTAGTAGTAGTAGTAGTAATAGTAGATTATTAAATTAGGTAATGTTTTAAACTACAATTAATAACTTCTTTTATAATTAATGCAAATAGAATTTTTTGTCAAGTGGCTTGTTCATATTACGCCACTTGACTTAATATTAAGCGACTACTATCCTTATATATATATATATATATATATATATATATATATATATATATATATATATATATATATATATATATATATTAGTAGTAGTAATGATTATTAAATTAACTACAATTAATAACTTTTTTTATAATTAATGCAAATAGAATTTGTTGTCAGTATTTGTTCATCTTACGTCACTTTTTAATAATATTAAGTAGATACTTTCCTTTTATATATATATATATATATATATATAGATTTGGCACGGGATGAGAAACTATTTAACGAAAAGAACTCAAGGAAGAAAATGACTAATAGTGCGACCCATTATACCCCACTCCTTTTGTCCTGACGTGAGTAGCCAAACAGAATCAATTCTCTGGTGGGGCTCCAACCATAAGATAACATTTGGAAAAAAAATGAGTATGAAAGAGCAAAATCCACTTCAAGTCTTCTACAGTTCTACTGCACCACAAACAAGCATCTCTCTTTTTTTCCCTTCCAATCAAAGAATCTCAATCTTTTCATTAATTTATAATATCCATCGGTTAAGGTTGTGGTCGTAATTGGTTACAGGTTAGAGTTACGCAAATATAAATAATGAAGAGGTTACTTGTACATGGATTAGTTATAAAATAAATACATATAAATTGACGCATAATTTATATATGTCTTAATTAAGCGGGATTATAAAATGGTAACCCAACGCCATATATGGTGTGCTGGATATTAAAACATAATCAGTACAATACTACTACTAAACATGGTATCCATCCGTCCCAATTTATGTAGCTCCTTTCGGGTTTGAGATTCAAATGAATTTTTCTTTGACCAATTTTTGAATTGAAAATTATTGGAACTTGTAGTATTTTTTTTACGTAGTCTCCAAATATGTAAAGTTTATTTCAAAAAATTTAAAGATTCAATCTTTAAATTCACGGTCAAATTTAAAAAATTTGACTATCGAAATATGAACTGTGTCATATAAATTGAGACATTGAGAGTACTATTTATACTGATTTCAATACATAAATAATTCACTTCTTAACCTCCAACCAAACAACCCCTTAATTCCTACGTAGTATTAAACATCCAAAATCCGTAGGAGAAATCAAGCAGGACATGGGCATGCAGATGGGGTAGGTGACTACTTAATACGACTTAACGTTTAATATCATCAATGGATGGATCACCTAAATCCGTCAAAACATGCATTAACGCCGTTAGTTCTAGCAAGTAAGCAGTCCCCCACACTCAATTCCCACTCTTTGCTCCACTCACTCACTCACTCATTTCATTTGCCTCTGGCTACCACTTGCCTTAGCTTCTTTCTCATCCACCTCTACTATGGATTCCATCAATCCTATCCACTGTTTTTCTTCAACATTGGTTCTCACAGGTAATTCATCTGTTTAACAAATCTTTGTTTCCTTTTTCTTTAATTTTCTCTTTCTTTGGTACATCGGAAATACTAAAAACAAGATTCAAAATTGTTCATAAGCTACATTGCTTAAATCAGCAAGGAGCAAAAACTCCATATCTTTAATTGTGTCTTCCCAAACTAGCAATTTCTCTTCATGTTCAGGACTTTCATTTTCCAAAAAATCTACACAACCGTTTGCTTCTCTCCATATGCGTATCGTAACTCGTATTGGTGGTCTCTGGCAAGTATTTGTAATCTTTAATAATAGAATCTAAAAGAGTGAAATTGTATACCGTCCTTTTTTATAAGCTTGACAGCAAGAAGACAGTCTGAATATTCAACTTCTAAATCAACAGTTTCGGTGTTTTTTCCCTTTTTCTTCTTAGTGTTAACTTTAATTTTCCTTACAAATGTATTGCAGTTGTAATATTAGTGTTTTTGAACCCGGTTATGGCGACTTCAATTGGAGTTAACTACGGTCAGATAGCTGATAATCTTCCTCCTCCAGAAAAAGTGGTTCCCTTAGTCAAGTCCATGGGAGCAACCAGAGTGAAACTATACGATGCTGATCCACATGTACTCAAAGCCTTTGCGAATTCCGGTGTTGAGTTCATCATTAGTCTTGGAAATGAGCATCTCTCCGATATGAAGGATCCTGCTAAAGCTCAGGTTTGGGTTAAAACCAATGTCCAAGCCTATTTACCTGCGACAAAAATCACCTGCATTGCTGTCGGAAATGAAGTGCTCACTTTTAACGACACTTCACTCTCCGACAATCTACTCCCCGCGATGGAAAACGTTTACGCTGCTCTTGTTAACTGTAACTTAGACAAGCAAGTGAGTGTTACTACCGCTCATTCTGTTGCAATTCTTGAGACTTCGTATCCCCCGTCTGCTGGAGCTTTCCGTAGAGATCTAGTGAAGTGTATTACTCAGGTTTTGGACTTCCATTGTAAAACTGGCTCGCCTTTTTTGATCAATGCATATCCTTATTTTGCATACAAGGCAGATCCGAAGCAGGTGCCGCTCGATTTTGTGCTCTTTCAATCTAATCAGGGGATTTTGGATCCTGCGACCAATCTTCGTTATGATAACATGCTTTTCGCTCAAATTGATGCGGTTCACTCTGCTTTAGCTTCAATTGGCTATAAAAACATGTGCGTCCAGATCTCGGAGACAGGTAAATCCTCTCTTCTTCAAAGTAATTCTTCTCCTTCTGTTTTATGGGTAATTCGATTTGTGCAAACTCCAAACATGCAGTCATTAGTTCAAGTATTTGGGAGCAGAGGCGTATGTTGCATTGTAGTTATGGGTTCAATTTTGCGCCCTGATTTTGGACATGGAGCACAAATTTATTTGTGAAAATTTACTAAATTTACAATAAATAGTAAATATGAACTCATAACTTTAAAAATATAACAAGTTCAATGCTAATAATCTTAAAGTTGAACCAATAGAGTTTAAATCTTAAATGCATCTCTGTTTGAGAGTGTTGTGGAACCTTAAGGAGCGACCGGTCTAAATGATTTGCACCATAGTTTGGCCGAAATCGCTTTCTGATAAGATTGTTACCTATTATTTTATTTCTATTTAGTATCAATATTGTTCTATTTTGCTACCAGGTTGGCCATCGAAGGGAGACGCAGACGAGCTCGGAGCAACACTAGATAACGCAAGGAAATACAATTGCAATCTTATCAAACTGGTCAGTCAAAAGAAGGGAACTCCATTGAAACCTAACAACAACTTGAACATATACGTCTTTGCCTTGTTTAATGAGAACTTGAAGCCTGGCCCTACATCTGAGCGCAATTACGGCCTTTTTAAGCCTGATGGTTCACCATCGTATCCGTTAGGATTCTCTGGAATTAATGCCGGTGGCAGTACTAATAGTAGCTCTGGTAGTAGTCCTAAAGCCGCTGGCAGTGGTAGTTCCTCAACACCGACGTCGTGGTCACCGCAGGATGGGAGTTCCTCATCTGGCTATATGTCCATTACTTCTGATTCTGTAAGCCTTTCAGCTTCATTTAACTTATTAATCTAGCGTTTTATTTATATCGTTCTACGAATTAATTTAATTATCTTTAAACAAATATTTAGTTAGGAGTACTAGTTTCTTAAAATATTTCAAATTAGATTATAATATAAGGTCAAAACCGCCATCCTCTGCCGCCGCTGTTGCTGCTAAGCTCCCGTTTGATGATAAATTTTTTTTCACTTTTTTTGTAAACAGTTTTTATTATAAAAAGTGAGTTTGAAGATAAAATTTTCAAATTTCTTTAAACTAGTAAAATGCATGTTTATACACAATTTCAACTTCTAAAATCACTTTTTCTCTCATATTCACAACTATTTTTTTTCAAGTTTCAACCAAATATATGTCCAAACGCTAGATAAGACTTGTGTTCCTCATCCGGCTGTATGCCCATTACTTCCAATTCTGTGAGCCCTTCAGCTTCATTTAACTTAGCTAGCTAGCATTTAATTTGGACATAAATTTGATTGAAACTTGAAAAAAAGAGTTATGAAGATGAGATAAAAGTGGTTTTTGGAGAAATTGAGTTTAGACATGCATTTCACTTAAAAAGAAATTGAAGTTTTTTGTGAATAGAAAACTTCAAAAACTAGTCTAAACTGCTTTTTGAAACATGAAAATTCATCATCAAAAACTGCTCAGAAAGACAGAAACTAGTCACTTTTTATAAGCAAACAATGTTTTCAAAATATTTTTGAAAAAAGTGAAAAAAAAAAAACGCATAGCCAAACGGGAGCTTCGCTAGCATTTGGCTATAGATTTAGTTGAAACTAGAAAAAAAAAAGTTTTTAAAGTTTTATTGAAAAATAATTTTTGGAACTTGAAATTGTATCAGGATATGCATTTTACTTTATTTTTTTTGTGAGTGGAAGTGAAATTTCGCCCAAAAACTAATCTGGGGCAAGTTTTTAAAAAAAAATATTCTAAAACTGATCAAATTTCATGAGCAAACAGTATTTTCAATTTTTCTTTGAAAATTTATGACCAAATGGGAGCTTAGTCCCCCGTTTTCGTTCTACGAATTAATCTAATTATATATAAACAAATATTTAGTTTGTAGTACTAATTCTTTATAATATTTCAAAATCTAACACTTGTGTGATTTATTTCAGGGAAGAGTTCTATTTTGCTGGAAATCCTTGATTCTTCAACTCCACATAATTGGTTTAATTTCACTGCTTTTTCCCCAACTGTAAACTCTATTGTTGAGTGCTGTGGTAAAAGCCATATATATTGGCCCTTTGGACATAGCTAGTTGCCATTTTATTCTTTGATTATTGCCTTATTCTTTCCTTTGACTAATAATGGCGACTTGATTTAATTTGATGATGATGAGATTCGTTGGTATGCTAGAAAGTCCAAAAGATGACAGCTAGTCTCCACTTTCTAGCTGGCTTGATGTTGCCTCTTATTTTCCTAGTAGATTAGACTGCTATTGATCAATTTGTAATTTGGTAACAATAATTTGTATATGTACTGGTACATTAATTTGTAATTATACTCCATGTCTTATTAATGCTTCAGTTCATATATGAACTGTAATTTTTCTTGTCTCCATAATGCATTTAACTTCATTTGATGTATTTTTTTTATTTTTTAAAGAAAATTTTCTATGCGAAGTGCCTAGGGCTAGTTTTTTATTTATAAAATAAAAGTGAAACTCAATGGATAAAATACAAGGCGGGGGCTAGTTTTTATTCATTTGATGTATGATCCTTGGCATTTGCTTAAATTTTTTGAAGAGAAATTTTTGTAAATCCTTTTTTTCCTTCAATTTTTGCTGAAAATGTTTTCCAAGCAAATGCTGAGGAGAAAAAGAAAATTCAGTTTTTAAAAAAGCCGAAAATTTACTCTAGACTAGCCTTTAAAGTTGTTGCAACAGCAGAAGAATATATTTGCATTTGGTTGAAAATATAATTTTTGCAAAAAACTAATTTAAACTTTTTTTCTAAAACACTCTCAAAATTTCAAGCATAACACAACGGTTGTTTGTTTGATTTTATAATCCTAATATAAAATGTATCATAAAATGATATAATGTTGCCTGGTTGGAGGAATTAGAAAAAATAATTTTTATAGTCGTGTTTGCTTGATAGTATTAGATAATAGTAGCATTATGTTATACATGAATAATGTGGCATAAAATGTGTACTGGCAAAACATTACTATATCTAAAGACGAAATTATTTTTAAACTAGTAATCTATCCATAAAATTCTCAATATAATCATTTACCGTAGAATAATCCCTATCATTATTCGTCAACACAACAATTTTTTCATTGTAAATGAATTATGGTACATAGGAGAGAATGAGGTAGGCTTTACACTAAATCATATCACTCGGTGCAAGTTGACAGACATTGAATGTCGTGCCACATCTCAACACAATTTGGGGCGTGATTGGCAAAAATGAAAAATCCGTCAAAGATAATACATTATATACTACATAACTTTTTCTTAAAATAATACAATAAAGATGTACACTCAAACATGTCATGTTTAAGAGATGCCATTATGATGTTCCACATACCATACATAAATAGTATCTTTAAAGACAGGTCCTATACCAAACCCATTGAATTAGACAAAAGACCTCATTCTTATTCCAGCTTAAACACTTCTAGTATTCCATTCCATTCCAAACTGTACACTTTTTGCACATTCCAATTAAATTGTGCAACTCATTTAAATTGTGCCAACTCAATTAAATTGTGCTTTTCATTTTAATTGTAAATTCACTAATTTATGACACATTAAAAATCAACTTTTGGGTCAATGAGGTGGCGCTTCCTTTGGTGTTGGTTTTGCTCCTATAACGGTGCAAAAAGTGTCTAAGTAATGGAATAGGAATGACTCACCTAAAGTGTTTAAATGGAACAACGATCACTTTGGTTTTAGAAAGAAGTGGATTACGATTAGCACAATCATATCGATGATACATTCAACAAATGATCACATCTTTTAGCTAATTCAAAATACACATACAACTCTCACAGGAACATCATAGAGCTTTTAGAGATATCATAAAATACAACATACATTCGGGTCACAACCGGAATATATAAAATGGAATGAGGAGATTATATATATACCCCCACTGAACTCATAATACCTAGGTCGCCGCATTGCAACCTACGTCTAAAAGAAAATTATTCAATAATGGAGACGTATGAGTGCATAAAGTACTCATTAAGTCTCATAGACAACCCGCTAAATGTTGGGATAAATCTTTGAAATCATGACATCTAGTTATAGTCCAGATGTAACATACTTTATTCACTTTATAAAAAAAAAATGATCAAGAGTTCATAACATAGACTTGTTAAAAACATGTATGTATTTTCATAATACAATCAACTTCGCTTCATAATCATATCTAACGATTGGTCAACATTGTAAAGCATTCAAATATATGTCCAAGATGAACTAAAATGCAAGTGAATCGAGCTTGAGTTTCAAGCCAACTCAACTCTTTGCCCAAGCCTAAGTACAAGTATTACGTCCTACATCGATCAATGATTAAAATATAATACTACTAAATAGATCTTACTAATTGTGAGTAAGATGAAAAATTGAAAAGGACACGTTTTCCTCACTATATAGGTAACTAAATGTTACTCCTTATACTCCAATTTATATGTCAGATAAATATTTCATTTTTTATTTAAGAAAGAATGGTACTGATGGAAAAAACAGAGAAGAGATTAAGAGAAAAAAAAATACTTAAACTCTATTAAATTGACTAAAACTCTCATAATACTGAATTCAATTTACAACAATTGAGCTCCTTAAATAAAGTTCTAAAATACATAAAAACAGGATAGTAGTCCACTAACTCCTACTATAACTCAACTAGCTAATAAACTGGAAAATGCTGCAACTTTTACTTAACAAACTAGTTACTTGCTAAAGATTAGGTCAACTGAAAAACTGAAATACTAACAACTGAAAGATAAAACAGTAACATTCAACGATAAAACATTCAGCAATAAAACAGTAACATTCAACAATCCCTCCCTTAAACTGAAAGTCATACTTTCAATTTAACATGTTTGCGCCAGACATCTTCTTTCAAATTTGATTTTTCAAAGTGCAAACACCAAGTAATTTTCTAAACTTCAGGAAGGATGCTAACTTGAGAGATTTGGTAAACACATCAGCAATCTGATTTTCACTTCTGCATTAGATGAGATTAATTACTCCATCTTTTGTGAGGTTCCTTAAGAAATGAAAATTGACATCAATATGTCTACATCGCCCATGTTGAACAGCATTTTTGGAGAGCTTTATTGTTGAACTGTTGTCACAATATATAGTAGTAGAGCCTTTCTGCTTGCAATGAATTTCTTCAAGAACCTTGCGCAACCAAATTGCTTGACAGACACATGTTGTCGCTGGTACAAATTCAGCTTTTGTAGATGATAAAGTCACAATTGATCGCTTCCGTGAAGACCATGAAATAGCTCCCCAGCCCATCATAAGACATAACTGGACGTACTATTCCAATCATCCAAATTTCCAGCATAATCACTGTCAATAAAGCCAAACAAATCTGATTTTCTCCTTTTGTGTAGAACAGACCATAATCAGTAGTTCCCTGCAAGTAATGAAAAATTCCCTTTGTAGCTAGAAGATGCATCTCTTTGAGACTTTCCATGTATCTGCTAATAAGACTTACAATATGCATAAATCAGGCCTTTTCACCGTTAAATACGTCAAATTTTCCACTATTTGTTTGTAAAGAGCATTGCCAATTCTTCTTCCTCCAGGTTCCTAAGTGAGCTTCAAACCAAACTTGGTGGGATTGCTAACCGAGTTACAATTCTTCATCTCAAACCTGTCCAAGATCTCTTGAGCATACTTCTTTTGTGAGATAAAAATTCCATAAGCAGATTGAACAACTTGGATGCCAAGAAAATAATGCGTCATTCCACTATCAATCATATCAAATTCCACCATCACGGACTTCTTAAAACTTTCAACCGTGGAGCTATCGTTTCCCGTGTAAATTAAGTCATCCACATATAAACAAACAATGCGCATTTTTCCTTTATCATTAATATTATTAAAGAGTGTATGCTCATATGAACATTTCCTAAATCCCTCTTTAGAAAAATAAGCATTTATATGACTATACCAAGCTCGTGGAGCTTGTTTTAGTTCATACAAAGTCTTTTTTAATTTACACACCTCATGTTCTTCTCCAACTTTGACATAACCAAGAGATTGATCAACAAATACCTGTTCATCCAAGTCTCCATGAAAGAAAGCCGATTTGACGTCCATTTGAAAAATGGGCCATGAATGTTGAGCAGCCAAAGCTATCACTAATCTAATAGTATCAAGTCGTGCTACCGGAGCAAAAACTTCTTTATAGTCCACACTGAACTCTTGCTTATAGCCTTTAGCTACTAAGTGTGCTTTGTACCGCTCGACTTCGCTTTCCTTGTTTAATTTTTTCTTGTATATCCACTTGATACCGATTGTCTTATGCCCTTGTGGAAGCTCAGTCAATTCCCAAGTATCACTTTTAGCAATTTCTTCATCCATTGCCTTTCGCCATTTTGAGTCTTTAACAACCACTTCAAAACTGGTAGGATCACAATCTGAAAATAGAGCAAAATGAGTGAGAGGTTCTTCAGATTGGTCAATTCCTTTTACCTCGTAATATGTCATCCATGCTGCCCATCTTCGAACACGAGGGGAATGTGAATCAACTATAGTTTTTATCTGCTCGTCCACCACTTGTAAAGTTTCAAAACTTCTGGGGTTGTTATTTTGAGCATTTTCAGAGACTGCAATTGCTAGAACTTGTTGTTGCTCTGTCTAAATTGCTTCTTCATCAAGGCATGCTGGAACTTGTTCTCCCACAACATTTTTGTTCCACGACCAAAACTGTTTTACATTAAAGATGACATCTCGGCTAATCAACATTTTCTTTGTGTTAGGATGATAAAGTTTGTAAGCATTTGATTGATCACTAACACCGAGAAAAATACATTTCTCTCCCTTGTCATCTAGCTTCTTTCTCTTTTGATATAGAACATGAGCATAAGCAACACATCCAAAGATTCTGAAATGGTCCACACTTGGTTTCTGCCTGCTCCATGCCTCCCCCGGAGTCAATATTTTGAACAGAGAAAGTTGGAGTTCTATTTAAAATATGAACACTCCAATTAACAGCTTCCGGCCAAAAAGTTTTTGAGATGCCACTCCTTTTCAAAATGCTACGCACCATGTTGAGGATTGTACGATTCTTCCGCTCACAAACACCATTTTGTTAAGGCGTGTAAGCTGCTGTAAGTTGCCTCTTGATTTCATTTTCCTCACCGAATTTTGTAAATTATTAAGAATTGTACTCTCCTCCACGATCAGTGCGAAGAGCTTTCAATGGACTACCAATTTCTTTCTCAACAAGTACTTTAAAACGTTTAAAAACATCAAAGGCTTCAGACTTGTCTTGCAGGAAATACACCCATGTTTTCTGACTGAAGTCATCAATAAAGGTTATTAAGTACCTTTTACCACCATTGAAATTTGGTTTTATTGGTCCACAGAGATTCAAGTGTACCACTTCCAGCAACGTCTGATTTGCCTTGTGGAAATGGATTGCGAGGTCATTTCCTAACACCACAACTTTCACAAGTTTCTGAAGGAGCAGTAACTGTTGGGAAGAAACATGCAAATACCAAATTGCATGACAAGGTAACAATGGAAGAAATACCCAAGTTAAAACTTCCCACACTATTTGAACATGAGGAGCAAACTAATTTCAAGCACAAATGGAAATTTGGATAGCAATTATACCAACAGTAAAATAGTAAAGCAAGCAAAATAAATCATATGCAAGAGACACCAATTTATGTGAAAAACCCCTTTAAGATGAAGGGAAAACAACCATGGGTCCAGAGCTCCATTATATCAAATGAGAGAGTTACAAAGTGTTCTCCAAATGGCTACAATATCAACGCCAAACACAGAGCAACAATAACAACAAGAACAATCATCAAACAAGAGAAGATTGGAAGAAAATCACCCAAAACGCAGCTACTATGCACAAGCTAATTTTTAAGCAGAAAAGTCTGCACACACTCTCTCTATTTTTGAGTTGAAAGGCTGCTCACTCTCAATGTTTCTTACCCCCAATTCAGACCTATAGTTCGTTTAATGTATGGGCCAAATATATAAATGGGCTGGACCAAGTTGCGTATTTATTTGTCCATATAGGAAGGAAAAAGCCCAAAACATTCTCCCCCTCCCGACTACGTGGAGGAGACCGCCATCCTTGCGATCATGCAACACTCTTCAAATTTCCCTCTTGGAAAAGCTTTAGTCATCATGTCTGAACCATTATCATCATTGCGAATCTTATCAAGTTCAAGCAACTTAGAATCCAACACATCTCTAATCCAATGGTATCTCACATCAATATGTTTCAACCTACCATGGAATGTAGAGTTCTTGCCAAGATAAATAGCACTTTGACTGTCGCAACAAAGCACATACCTCTCTTGAGCAAAGCCAAGTTCCTCCATAAATCTCTTCATCTAGAGCAACACTTCATAAGCTTCAACGGTAGCAATAATCTCAGCTTCTATAGTAAATAGAGCAACACATTTTTGCAACCTAAATTGCCAAGATACAATCGCCCCCTGCAAAAGTAACCAAGTAGCCTGAAGTAGACTTGAGAGTATCAACATCACCGGCCATATCTGAATCAATGTAACCACAAAGAATAGGCTTCCCTGTCCCAAAATACAAACTCAGACTAGAAGTGCCACAAAGATATCTCATAATAAACTTCACAGCATTTCAATGCTCTCTTCCTGGATTAGAAAAGAAAATGCTAACAATACCAACAACATGAGTAATATCTGGTCTTGTACAAATAATTGCATACATCAGACTACTAACAGCTGAAGCATAAGGAACTTTCTTCGTATCTTCCTTTTCATCATCACTGGAAGGACATTGCTTCGTGCTAAATTTAAAGTGCATAGTTAAAGGTGTACTGACAACCTTAGCTTTATCCATGTTGAACCTGCAATGTACTTTCTGAATGTACTTCTCTTGTGATACAACTTCTTGGCCTTTCTTTCACGAACAATCTGCCTTGCTGGTCCCAAGTCTTTCATAGCGAAAAACTTACTCAATTCTTGTTTCAACTTCTGAATTTTGCAACCATTATTACCAACAACAAGCATGTCACCAACATTAAGCAATAAAATGATAAAGTCAGCATCAGAGAATTTTTGCACAAAAAACACAATGATCAGAAGAAGTCTTCTTGAAACCTTGTTGACTCATAAAAGAACCAAACTTCCTGTACCACTGTCTGGGAGCTTGTTTCAAACCATACAAGCTCTTCTTCAATTTGCAAACATAATTCTCTTTACCCTTAACTTTAAAACCTTCTGGCTGCTCGATATAAATTTCTTCATCTAAGTCACCATGGAGAAAAATAGTTTTAACATCCGTTTGTTCAACCTCTAAATCTAGACTTGCAGCCAAGCCCAAAACAACCTGAATGGATGATATCTTCATAACTGGAGATAAGATTTCATGAAAAATCAACTCCCTTTTTCTGATTAAATCCTTTGGCAACCAATCTAGGCTTGTACCGTGGAATTGGGTTACCATTTTCATGTTTCACCCTGAAAACCCACCTATTTTTCAAAGCTTTTCTATCTCTAGGAAGCTTAACCAGATCAAATGTATTATTATCATGCAAGGATTTAATCTCATCTTGCATAGCATCAAACCACCTTTTTTTCTTCACTGTCCATAGCCTCATTAAAACTTTCAGGTTCTTCCCCGTCAGTCAAGAGTACAAACTCATTGGGAGTAATGAGATGAATGTACTTTCTCTCTAGTAGATCTTTTGAGAGAACTCTATTGAGCATCAATAGCAGATGGTTGCTGGCCAGCCACATCATCTTCAACTGGAGCATCAACAACATCATGTTGGTCATTCTAAACATGATCACTATCTTCATTATCAACTTGATCTTCATTATCTTGAAGATTTTCTTCAAGTGCAATTGTCACAGTAACTGGATCAACATCAACTATGCTCTCACTGCTCTGAGAATCAGCCTTCTCAGCTTTCTTCAGATCTTCAATTATTTGGTCTTGAAGCCAAATTCGTCTTGACCATAACTAATGAAAATACACAGCCTAGTTTTAACTTCCAGCTTTGATCTCTCATCCTTAGGAACGTACATAAAGGCCTTACACCCGAAAACCCTCAAATGAGCATAAGAGACATCCTTACTAAACCAAACTCTATCAGGGACATCACCATCCAAACCAACAGTAGGAGATAAATTGATAATACAAGCAGCAGTATTAAGTGCTTCTGCCTAAAATGAATCTGGTAGCTTAGCATCTGAAAGCAAATATCTAACCCTCTCAACTAAAGTTTTGTTCATCCTCTCTACTAAACTATTTAACTGAGGAGTCTTTGGAGGAGTTTTCTGATACTGAATCCCTTGTTGTCTGCAATAATTATCAAAAAGACCAATGTATTCACCGCCATTATCTGAGTGGATACAGTTTAGTTTCTTCCCTGTCTGTCTCTCAACCATGGCCTGAAAAGTCTTGAATACATCAAGTACTTGATCCGTGAACTTTAAAGAAAATACCAAGAGTTTGCGAGAATGATCATCAATAAAAATCACAAAGTAAAGTGCACCACCACGAGAGCTTACTTTAAAGGTACCACACAAATCAGAATGTATCAACTGTAGCAAATCAAGTTTTCTTGAAGGCAAATGACTTTGAAAAGAAACCCTTTTCTGTTTCCTAGCTAAGCAATGAACACATCCCTTTATATTTGATTGTTTCACTCTAAAAGGCAAATTCTTCTTAGCCAAATTATCAATCCCCTTCTCACTCATATGACTCAACCTTTTATGCCATAACTTTGATAAAGTATCATTCTCTACCAAATTTACTGAGTCACTACAAATGAAGCCCGAAATAAGTACAAATCGATATCTTATAATCTCGAGCCACAATCATTGAACCTCTAAGAAGCTTCCACTTGGCCACCACCAATGGCTTGATCATAACCCTCATCGTCAAGCTTTCCTACAAAAATTAAATTCAGACGAACATCTGGAGCATGCTTGCATTGTTAGGAACCAACTTCGTACCATTCTTACTTTCCAAGCAAACTGTGTCAATATCAAATACATCAACCATTCTTACTTTCCAAGCAAACTGTGTCAATATCAAATACATCAACCTCACTATCATTGCCCATTCGTAACATTCCAAAATTACCTGGCGTATGAGAGGAAAAATAATTCATTCTTTGGCGAAACATGAGAAGTGGCACCTGAATCTACAAACCAGGTAAACTCATCATAAACAAGATTGATATCATTTTTACCACAAGAAACAAGAAGATCATTTTCATCAACAACAGCAACATGATTTTCAGTATCGCCATCTTTCTTTTGCTTTTTCTGATCTCTCTTAAACCTGTAGCAATGTTTCTTGATGTGTCCTTTCAAGTGACAATAGTCATATGCAACATTCTTGTACCTGGAAGATCTTGACTTGCTTCTACTTTTCCCTCTGTCATTTTGACCTCTGAAATTGCTTCTCCTCCTGTCTTCAGTAAGCAAAACATCAGAGTGTGAAGCTGAAAAAGACGATGCTTGAGATCTGTAGCAGTTCTATTTTTTTGATTCGGATTTTCACTTGCCTCATTTAAAAAGGAAAGTATTTCGGGAAAGTACGGGCTAAATCGTACCAAGAAAAAGGAAAAAATATACTTCTACATGGATGGTGCTCTAAATAGATATTGTTTTAGAGTCGCCACCTAACTTATAGGTACGTTAAGAAAACTAGTTCGAAAGGGTTCATTTAAAACGGTTAAATTTTAAAAGAAACCACTCTAAGCCAAAGTATGGGTAAGGGTTCTGGTGATCCCCCGAGGAAGGTGTTAGGTACCCCGATATTAAGGATCCGTAAAATACAATTTACCTACGGATTCTAATAGTATGCCTTGTGAATATACATTGTTTTTGATAAAAACTACTTTTGTTTTAGATTCCCGCTATAAAAGGTTAGTCATTTATGCAAAATACAACACTTTCAAGAAATAAAAGTGGTAAAGTTTTGTCCAAAATTGGGTGTTTTGGGTTTCGGACTAGAACACCTAGCTTAAAATCAGAAGGCGTTAACCTAAGTAGAAGACTACGTCAGCCCGCCCGAGTTTACAAAAAGATTTTTTAGTTAAGTTAGGTTTTTTACGAAAATCATTTTTTGGCATACTATTATTATCCATATTTTAACCATATTTCATATTTTTAGATTTTTTAGTCATTTTTAGTCTAAGATAGTCAAAAATAGTCCAAGTCCAAATCTTGTCCAAACGGTCCAAGAGTCCACAGGTTCATGGTCATTTTTATTTTAAAAATTGGTTAAGTTCGTCAATTTTTGTCCCAAAAAATCATTATATTCAAATTTAAAGATGTATGAATATTATACAAGTATAATCAGTCCAAAAAGGTTGTTTTTCCCAAGAATGTTCCAAAGTCAATTTTTGAGTTTTCAAAAATGATTATTGTGTTTTCAAAAATGATTTTTGTGACTCTAAATATGTGATAATTTTAAAGGTTCCAATAAATCATACACAAAATGAATTGAAATACAAAACTAAATAGGATAGGGAGTTGGGCCAACCAAGCCCAACAGAAAAATGCACGAATTAATATTTTTCGCTCTAATATGTGTTCCAATGCCTATGTCTTCCATAATAGGGGTAGGCTCGATCTAGAATTGTTAGTGGGCCTCAATGGACCCACCAACGTATAGGGGTAATCACAACAAATAGGTATACATAATATTAGTAAAATAACCGATAATGATAATTAAATTTACAAAGCCAAAAAATGAATTACAATGCTTTAGGGCTAAGCCCAAAATTATTATACTCGTAAAATAGGGGAAAATTTATGCAAAAGCCCATCAATTGCTAAATATAACACTTATCAGATCACCAAGACTAAGGACAGGCCCAGAATTGTGGCCCAAAATTATCTTCTTCTTAAAATTTTCTAAGTGCCAGACTGCGATATACATGAAATACCTACTAAAATAGAGAGAAAAACCCATGAAGGGCATACCCTCTTTACACCTCAATATACACTATATACTCAACTGATATCAACTTTCAAACACCACATTTAGCTCACATAGAAAACTTCAAATCCACCCAGCACATGCCATAATTCCAGACTTAGGTATTTAGCTACTAATTAAGACTAACAAACAATCAAAAGTTCTCCATAACATAGTTTTAAGGCCAGTTATCAAAAAATCCAAAAACAAAAGTGTCACAGAGTACTTCCACTAGCACAGCAGGGAAAACCAAGCAATTTCAGGCAAACAAGTTGTACATAAGCCAATGTTCAAAACTTTTTGAAGAGGTATTAATACCAAAAAGTGGCATAGTGATGAATTATCACCTAAAACTAAAACCAGCACATTGCAAATTCAAGCAAGAGTAGTGAAACAATACCAATTTAATCTCAATATGCTTTTCAATTTCCAGATTTTTCAAATCACACTCAACAGGTTTTGAAAATTCATTCAGACAGTCAACAGGTCCCAGACCAAGTCTCAAAATGAAGGTTCCAACTTACATTTTTCCAGAATTACAGAGAGGTTAACAGGTTTAAAATGATACACAGATAGGGTCTTCAACATAGGTTAAGACAAGTTACAAGCAATCCAACAATGCAAAATTCTGTGAGGTGTTCAAAGACCTTTAAGTGATGCTTCAAATCTCAACTTGTTTTCAAATTGTCTTATTAAACTAGTGGGAGCAAATGACAGTTACACACATAGTTCTAGAGATCAATTTTCAGACAAAGCCATTTATACAGGTTTCAAGTAGTTTCCAACATGAATCAGGTAAATGTGGGCAGTAGTTTCAAATGTAAGTCTAGACCTAAATGACCATGGAGGGGTCACACTCATGGGCACAGCAATATCCATCAAAAAAAGCAAAGAGAGAAGCAGAATTATAATAGTTTCATGTTCATTTTCCTGACCCGTTAAGTGTGCTAATTCATACATAGTTCAAAGGAAAGATTTTCAGCAGTATCATTGAAGTTCAATGTAGGATCATACATCAGTCAAGAAAAGGAGAAAACAACCAAGTTAAAAACAAGCCTATGCAGTTTGGCTTTTCAAAATATTTATAGCTTTCTTTTAAACTTCTATATTCAACACAACACATTTCAGAAAAAGTTCACAATCTTTGTACTTCACACCTCTCCAATCATATTTCAAGCAAGTTTTAAAATTCCAACTATCACAAAGGCAGTCAAAAAGGAAGAAGCAAGATGGGCAAACAAACAAGTAGGCCAATTCAGCTTTGAAAGAAAAAGAAAAAAAAAAAAGAACAGTTCACATGAAGCACCAATACAAGATTTCTTCTTCCCTATAAATTAGTTTTTGGTCTCAAAATCAAGTTGTAATGCGCACTTAAACTAACAGAAATGCCTGATGGCTTCAGGTAAAGGGAATTCAAGTAAATAAAAAGAGAGGAACCTTTTCGAAATCCTATTTTATCCTAGACTCCCCTCAGAACCAAATATTATGTCAAAAGGCTTTACTTGTCACCAATTTTATAGGCTAAGTTTTACACTATTAGAGGGGTTTGTTTAGGTGCAAAGTCAAAATAATCATTCAAATGAGTCATGGAACACACAATCTATACATAATAGGCTCATATCTTCTAGTTTTACAGCTTCTAGCCTATTAGTCAACAGATGATTGTGATCAATGGTAAGCAGAGATGAGACTCACAAGTTTTGAGTACAAATAGCTAATACAAGGTTCAATGTGCACCCTAATCACTTAGCAAGAATCACAAAAGCAATTTTACATGGGAAGCAGTTTTACTCAAATTTACCTTTTCAGATTTGGAAAAAATGAACAAAATGCAAACTTATAGCACAATTGCAATCATGATCTACTGATTTTAAGCCAAAACAGCTTTTCACCCTTTTTTTTAAAAGACTTCAGTCTTAAAGATTCCAGTTATTTAAAAAGGTTCAATTTTCTTCCAAAATAGTAAGATTACTCTAAACAGTGTACAGTTACAAATACTATCACACCAGAGATATTCCAAACTAGATTGGTTTCAAGATGTTTAACAGTGTCTAAATAAGGCTAATAAGGGACATAGTCTAGCCTAGGAAAGGTTTTAAGTTAAATTTTTCATATTGCAAGTCACACAACAAAGGCAATTACAAAACAAGAAATTCAACAGTTCAAAGAAACTAGAAGGAACTCATAGAGGGTACATGGTACTTATCGTAGGATCATCAAGGCAGATGGAGATTAACATAGTTAAGACAACACAAAACAAGAAGGACATGCACATCTTTGAGACTTCTTTTGAAACAAAGGAGGACAAACTGAACTAGTAAGAGTGTCACATGGTTTTAAGTCATTTTCTACTAAATTCTCAAGCCTTTAATTGTTAAAATTCCTAAAACAGAGTGCTTTAGAACCTGTGATCAAGCCAAGTTGGTTTTGGAGAACTCAAGCTATAAAACAAACGGCTTTGCACAAATTGGGACATATAAGGAAAGGAAAAACAATTTCTATAGTATCATGGATTAATTCCAACTTTAACATTGGTTTGAACCCCTTACACTTATTTCTTGAAAAACACAATTCAGTTTTCAACTTCTTCATAACATAAATAACCTAAAACAGAACAGATGTTAAAACAAAGGGGTATTTTTGGCCTACTTAACTTTTTAAAACTTCCAAAGTTTCAAGACAAGAACAAATATAAAACTACACAGGCTTATAAGACAACAGTTTAGCAAAAACAGGTTCCAAAATTTAAGCTTAGCATCACTTAATTAAGTCCAAAATCTCAACAACTCCATAATCCACACACAAGACTAACTTACACCCTTTTCCTTTTATTTTGTTAAAATTAAAAGCTAATAAGACATCCAAATTTCATTTTAAACTATAATTCATACTTAGCCAGTTTTAAACTTCAAATCTCTAAACTGCATCCCAGAAATGACCTTTATTTCTTTAAAAATCATTTTCCTGACAATACAAGAGGCTAACAGATTACAAATCAAATTATAAGACCTTCAAATTCACTATATTATCAAGTTTAGCAGTTTTAAAGTCAAGAGTGACTTGCAAATCCTGTTTTTTCACACTCAAACTCACACAAGACATCCAAGTTTTCACAAATTGCAATTAAACTTCGAAACAAGACTCCAGGATCTAGTTATCAGAAAAAACTTACTTATTTAAAACAGTTTTAACATCCTTAGAAGTAGTCATGTAGTTCTAAAATGAATCAAGCTATTGAAACAAATAAACATTCACTCAATAATGTATGAAAGAAGTCTTATTTTAATACTTGAGGCTAAAACAGGTTCAAAAAGGCACAATTTTAGACTTAGAGGTGTTTTCAACTTAATCATATCTACCTTTCAAGCCATTTAAGCAGTTTCCCCAATCCAACTAATGATTTTGAAATATCAATCAAAGTTTAGAAGGTATAAGGTTATAAACTAGCACAGATTTTCAACCAACTAATGTTACTTAACAAGAACTATCAAAAGTGGCTAATTTAAGTCAAAAATATCAACTTTACTAACTTGGTATCACGAATCCTAACTTAAACTATCTTTTTCTTCATTTTTATTAACTTAACCAACTCAAAATTACTTAACATTTTCTATTTTTAAACTTCCTAATTCATTTTTCAATTTCAAATAACAACAACAGAAACAGAACACTTACCTAATCACTAAACAGAATCACACTAATATACAATCATTTTTTCTAACTAACAAGTATCACAAACAATAGATAACCATAGCTTGAAATGAAAACAAGGATTGAAATGTAGAATTTACCTTTTGTTGAGGCAACCCAAAGATCAAAAGGGGATTGGTTCAATCACTCCAAACATCAAAACCCTTCACAAATCCTCAAATCACCTTTCTTCTTATATTTTTATATTCTCTTATCGGAAAAGGGCCTAAAATACCCTCAAACTAGTAGAATTGGTACAAAAATACCCTCCATCCACCTTTGAGCCCCCAAATACCCTTGAGTCCACCTATGGGATCTAATATACCCCTGCTGTCCACCTATGGGGTCTAATATACCCTTATTTCTAACAACCCCATCTCATTTACGACATGTCAACATTTAATTGGTTACCCCATATAATTAACTAATGTAATTAATTTTAAACTATGTTGACCGGATCCCAACCCACCTATTTGACAAACCGGACGCATCCCAAATTAAATGAGGCTAAAAGCGAAGCAATTTTATCAAATTATCACTTATTTCTGTTGGAAACAATAAAAATTGCGGTACGCTAATGCTTAATTCAAGCACTAATATCAGACTACATAATAGTTTATCCACTATTCGCTCAGTTATTCTCATCCAGCTAATAACCCTCATATAACCTTCTAAAAGGAAGAGTAATTTAACAAAAAACAAAAGAAAAGGAAAAAATAGTTAAAATTAGTCCAAAAAAAAAAAAAAACAGTATCGAATGAGTGATGGGTAACCATTTCCTTTCACACTTACTAGGAAATACTTATGGTATACTTGGGGTAGGGCGGGTTTGTCAAGTAGGTGGGTTGGGATCCAGTCAACATAGTTTAAAATTAATTAGATTAGTTAATTATAAGGGGTAACCAATTAAATGTTGTCACGCCACGTCATAAATGAGATGAGACTATTAGAAATAAGGGTATATTAAACCCCATCGGTGGACGACAGGGGTATATTAGACCCCATAGGTGGACGTCAGGGGTATTTGGGGGCTCAAAGGTGGATGGAGGGTATTTTTGTACCAATTCTAATGGTTCGAGGGTATTTTAGGCCCTTTTCCGTTCTCCTAAATATTGTATTTTTGTATATCCTTTCTATCAACTGTATAGCTAGTATATATGAAGCATTAGTGTTTTTTATTTTTTTTTTTTATTTTTTTTTTTTTTAGTCTGCACCATTTTCTTGTTCTTCTACTTATTATATATATCTTCCTCGTATAGGAATCCTTAGGATGAAAATAAAGGATACCTGTCCTCCCATTTCCCCCCAAAAAATTCCCCAAATTATACCTTAACATAATTTCAAAATGTAACACAGATAGGACAAAACGAAAATCTAACAAACTTGTACCACAAATCAATAAAATCCACAAAAAATCAGATAAATACGAGGATAGTACGCTTGCCAGCACAAATCGCCACATGATACAATTCCAATGGTACAATTGCACCGAAATTGTACCAATGAGATAAAATTCCCAAAATTTGTGCACAACCGATGAACCTTCTTGAAACTACCCTAGGTTCCCACATAAATGCATGTGGTGCACAAGATGGCTAAAGACTCAAGGTCCTGCCCATGGCAACCATCACACGTAGGAACCCGAGCAACATCCACGAGAAACATGGCTCAAATGGTGTAAATAACTAAAAATTAAACCTAATCGTAAGAACACATGAAAAAGACATAAAATCCCTCTCAATTTGGCTCAAAATGACCTACAATCCACTGTCAAACAACACCAGAGATGGCATAACCCTAAATTGCCATATCGCCTCTTTTGAGAGGTAAAGAGAGGATCGGGTAAACGAAATAAATTGGGGGGGGGGGGGGGGGGGGGGGGGTGAAAGTTTTTTTAACAAACTTTCACTCCCCCTTTTTTTTAAGATATCCCCCTCCTATTTATTAAAATGTCAAAAAGAAAGCCTCTCTATTTAATTAAAATATAAACCATATATTATAAATGCATATATTGCTAAATAAAATAATTATTTAGGCTAAATAAAAATTAAAACTCGTAAAATTAAAATGCAAGCTTTAAAACGAGCCCAATATTGACATAGTTCTGAGCAATATTTTAAATATGAAAAAATGCGGTAAAAAATGAGCTGTAACTTATACGTCATTTTAATTAACAATTTTCCCGAATTTAGATGGAGTGGGATGAAAGTAAATAACTCGTATTTCTCGCAGTTGTCATTTTTTTTTAAGGAAATAATAATTAGGCGTCGTTTTTCCATTTGCTCGGGATTTTGAAATTTTAACCTTTTTGAGGGTGTATCCTTACACCGTCTTTGATTTGGGAAACTTGAAACTAAAATACACATCTTATGAGGTGAAAATTAAGTGTTAACAACTGCCCTTTTAGAGTTCGAGGATGGCAAGGCCATCCTTGAGCTACGAATTTTGACAACTCTAATTTTCTTGAATAATAGAAATTACGACTTTCTTTTTGTGCAAAATTTCGAAAATATGACCAGACCCCGATCTTTGGGCTTCCTACATATCTCAAGTTATATGAGAATTCAGGCCGTTTGTAGTTCTGACTCTAGGAGGACTAGAAAATAAAGAATTTTTTAAATTATCTTGGGATGTCCCAAGATAATCATAGGAATATGGCCGATCCTCGAAATTTGAGCAGCCTACATATCCCTGGCTTTGGGAATCAGGCCAATTGTAGTTCGACTCGATAGCCCGAAAAGGAATATCCCTTTATGTGGGAATCCCTTTGACAATTTCCAGTGAAAAATCCAACCGGAAATGGTTTTTTGAAGGATGTATGAGTTCAGTTGCTTGAAGTGATGTTTCAATCCTAGTGTAGAAAGCTTGACTTTCGTATATGGTTTTTGACCGGTTGCCTAAGGAAAATTCCACGTTAACTCTACATGTTTTGAGTCCGGCTTTTACTTCCCCCTTGGTGGCTTTTAACCTGCCTCCAAATGTTGAGTCCTACGTGTTAGTTCATTTGAAATTTTCTTTATTGTAAATGTCATACCTGTGTGGCACTTTTGCCATTTGTTTTAAAGGATTAATTTTGTCGATTCCGCCATTTGTCCGGCTCCTCGCGAATAATCATTCGTCTTCTTTTCTTCTTTTCCTGTAAATGTGTGCTTTTGTGTGTGTATATATATTTTGAACCAATTTTGACTACTTTGGATAATGATCACGATACCTCGGTTGGCTCTTTTCTCATTATTTTCAGATGTTTTCATTTTTCAATGTTCACACATAATTTTCAGCAAAGACAAAGTCTCTATTTCTCTCACTTGGTTGCCTCCTTTCTTTTCCCTCTTTGTTGTGACCAACCCTAAAAATCAGAACACTCAAGTCTATATATATGTGGGCCAAAATGATATGTGGGCTAGGACCAAAGGGTATTGGGCAATTCGCAGAATTGCCCTTCTTTTAGGGTGGTCTTTAAATTTTGCCCCTCATATTTGAAAAATCTTTAAATTTTGCCCTTCGGCTAAAATCCATGGGTTCCAGGTTTAAACCCCCACTTGGTCAAAAATTTAAAAAAAATTCGCAAGACTGAGTTTAATTTCGTTATGCCCCACCGGCATACACTTATTAAGGAATTATCAAAGTTATGCGGGACCGCATACTTATGCCTTATGTGCGGACTTGGCATAAGTATGTCGGGTCCGGCCGCATAACTTTGGTAATTCACAAGTTTATGCCGGATCCCGATACTTACGGGCAAACTTTTAATGGGCAAACTTTTAGTTAAACCTTAACTAAAAATCTTTTCCTAGTTATGCCTTGTAAGCGGACTTTTAGTTAAGGCATAACTAAAAATATGCCCCATAAGGCATAACTTTTTCGTAAGACATAGACTTTGTCTTATAAGGCAAATTTTTAGTTATGCCTTAAGGAAAAGTTCCGCCTTATGGGGCATACTTTTAGTTATGCCTTATAGGACATACTTTTAGTTGTGCCTTAACTAAAATTCTGCCCCATAAGGCATAACTAGGAAAAGACTTTTAATTAAGGCTTAACTAAAAGTTTGCCCATTAAAAGTTTGTCTAAATATGTCGGACCGGCATAAACTTGTTAAGGAATTACCAAAATTATGCCGGATCCGGCACACTTATGCCAAGCCTGCCCATAAGTCATGAGTATCTTGGGATCCGGCATAACTTTGGTAATTCCTTAACAAGTGTATGTCGGGTCCGGCATACACGCGACCCAAACCTTGCCTTGCAATTTTTTTTTAAAAAATTTATGCTTGAGCGGGGGTTCGAACCCAGAACCTCATGATTTCTGCGTGAACGCTCAGGGTTGCAACGCGAAGGGCAAAAATTAAAGACCAGCAATATGAGGGGCATAATTTAAAGACCACAAATATGAGGGGCAAAATTTAAAGACCACCCCAAAAGAAGGGCAATCCGCGCAAAAAAATGAAGGGTGTTTTATTTATCCACATAGGTAGAAAAAAGGCCCAAAAACCCAACAGTAATTTGAGGAAGACCATTCACTATATTCTTTTGATATAGCGTTCTCAGTCCGTTAAAATTCTAGTGCCCATTACGGAAGTGTCATAACCATGCGTCATTCTTTAATTTTGCAGAAAAACATGTAAGATGAATATTATGGAGATATAGAGGAAACATTCCGTTTCTAGTCATTTTAAGTTGAGAAATTAATCCCAAGTTGGTATAAAAAATTCTAAAAACTCCATCTTTTATAGATATTTCATAACCTTTCTCTTGCAATTGACCAACGCTCAGATGATTAGTCCTCAAATCTGGAACAAAGAGAACATCAGCAATTGTATGGGTGAAATCTCTATTGGTCTGAATTACAACCTGCCCTTTTCCCATGACTGAAATTTTAGTGTTGTTCCCAAACTTCACGCTATCTCGAAAAGATTCATCTAAGGTGGAGAAAACTGACTTATCTCTACTCATATGATTGCTACATCCAGAGTTGAGATACCATAAATTCTTACTTGTTTCCTTCATCATGTAGCAAACCATCAACAAGGATATCTCTTCTTCCTCTTGTTCGTCAAAATTGGATTCCTCTCCACGCAACTTAGACAAATCTGTTCGGCAATCTAATATATAATGACCAAACTTGTGGCATCGGTAGCATTCAATTTTAGACTTGTCTGATAACTTTGAGTTGTAGCCACCTCGTCCCTTTCCTCCACCTTAATTATCATGGTATTGACGTTGTTGTTGATTTCCATGATAACCCTTATTGCCTCGGCCTCTATCTCTGCCTCTGCCATTACCTCTGCTGCACCTTCGTCCTCTAAAATGATTTTCTGTGGAGACATTCAATGCTAACTCCTACTTTTCTGGCCGAGTAATTTTTTGTTCATAGATCAACAAGGAACATTGTAGTTCATCAATTGAAAGATCATCAATATCATGAGATTCTTTAGTAAAACAAACCACAAAGTTAAATTTTGGTGTCATAGTCCTAAGAACCTTTTCAACAATTGTAACTTCCTCTGACGTGTCACCGTGGATCCGCATCTTATTTACACATCAGCAGTGAAAAATACTCATTAACTGACTTTCCAGATTTCATTTGAAGAGTTTTGAACTTCGAACGGAGTGCATGAAGCTGCTGCCTCTTTGCCTTTGTTGATCCTTGGTTTTTCATCTTCATAGAATCCCAAATCTACTTAGAAGTGTCTTTAGAAATAATAGTTTGCAAGATTGAGCGATCAATTGCTTGGAAAAGATAATTCTTTGCCTTGAGGTCCTTCAACATTGCTACCCGTGCTTCTGCTTTTTATGCATTTGACACTGTTGTGCCTTCAGCTGGTTCTGGTATGCCATCCACAACCACTTGCCAATAATCCTTTGATCTTAGAAAATTCTTCATCAATATGCTCCAATGGTTATAGTGACCATTAAAATGAGGAATGGCTGTCTGCATAAAGTTTTCTGAAGTCATAGGTCACACCTTGCTGCTGCAGTTTTTCTTAGGGAAAAAAACACAATTAACCGCCCATTAGTGTTTCTTTCTCAGCCTAGCCATAAACTCTCATTCTAATAACCTTACACTTTTCTAGCCCGATAAAAAGCACCGCTATATTGTTCTTTATTACCGCTTAACCACATCTTCAATTTAGGTGGACAAAGTAACCCATGTCTTCACAAAATTTACCTCCATTTCCTCTGACCTTAACATCATACTTGCTTTTCATCATTTTCTCCCTCCTTGTTTTTATAAAATTTTAAAAGAAGAATAAATCTTTCACTTCTCACATCTTTCTTCATTTTTCTGTTTTTCTGAAATTCACCAAAAGAAAAAGAAAATACATCACTGTCCTTTAGCACCCATTATATTCATATTGCCATTTAAGTGTATAATTATATACACACTATATAAACAGTGTATAAAAATATTTATACAATATTTATACAATGTATAAAGATATTTATACACTGTTATACAATATTTATATAGATGTTATACACTTTATAACAATGTATACATTTATGAACTCTATTAAATCACCATTTAAAGTCCTAGCCTTAATATACAGTACTATACAAGCTGTATAACAACATGCATAACATTGCTATAAAATACAAATACAAATGTTAATACACATCTGCCATAACATACCAGCAGCCATTACACCTCAAATTCAACACCTCAATCACAATATTGAGAGCTTTTTTATTTCGGTTCTAGATTTGAAAGTCTCATTTTTCTCTGAGATGGGCTTACAAAACACCATACAACCACCATTATATCATGAATATATATATATATATATAGAAAGAGAGAGAGAGAGCGGAGAGGCTGAGAGGGTCGACAATGGAGAGGGGGAAGAAAAACAACTTTTGTTTGTTTGTTGGCTGCCATGGAGCTGTCGGAGATGGTGAAGAGGCAGCCAAAAAGGGGATTTTATGATTTGGTGGAGATAAGAAAAAGGGTATTAGTTTTGGGTTGATAAATTAAATGAAAGAGGCCCGACAGGCTATTATTTGGAAGTAAAAAAGAATGGGCAATTCTCCTCATATTTGAAATCTTTAAATTTTTCCCTTCAGCTAAAATCTATGGGTTTCAGGTTCGAACCCTCACTCAATCAAAAATTTAAAAAAAATTTGCAAGGCAGAGTTTAAATTTCGCTATGCCCCCACCGGCATACACTTGTTAAGGAATTACCAAAGTTATGCCGGACCCGGCATACTTACGCCTTATGGGCAGACTTGGCATAAGTATGCCGGATACGGCATAACTTCGGTAAATCCTTAACAAGTTTAAGCCGGGTCGGCATACTTATGGGCAAACTTTTAGTTAAGCCTTAACTAAAAGTCTTTTCTAGCATGCGCTTAGAAGTGACTTTTTAGTTAAGGCATAACTAAAGTATGCCCCATAAGGCATAACTTTTCCTTAAGACATAGATTTTGTCTTATAAGGCAAATTTTGAGTTATGCCTTGAGGAAAAGTTTCGCCTTGGGCATACTTTTAGTTGTGCCTTAACTAAAAGTTTGCCCCATAAGGCATAACTAGGAAAAGACTTTTAGTTAAGGCATAACTAAAAGTATGCCCCATAAGGCATAACTTTTCCTTAAGACATAGACTTTGTCTTATAAGGCAAATTTTTAGTTATGCCTTGAGGAAAAGTTTCGCCTTATGGGGCATACTTTTAGTTGTGCCTTAACTAAAAGTTTGCCCCATAAGGCATAACTAGGAAAAGACTTTTAGTTAAGGCATAACTAAAAGTATGCCCCATAAGGCATAACTTTTCCTTAAGACATAGACTTTGTCTTATAAGGCAAATTTTTAGTTATGCCTTAAGGAAAAGTTTCGCCTTATGGGGCATACTTTTAGTTGTGCCTTAACTAAAAGTCTGCCCCGTATACATGATAACTAGGAAAAGACTTTTAGTTAAGGCTTAACTAAAAGTTTGCCCATTAAAAGTTTGCCCATAAGTATGCCGGACCCGACATAAACTTGTTAAGGAATTACCAAAGTTATGCCGGACCCGGCATACTTATGCCAAGTCTGCCCATAAGGCATGAGTATGCCGGGTCCGGCATGACTTTGGTAATTCTTTAACAAGTGTATACCAGGTCCGGCATAGACGCCACCCAAACCTTGCCTTGATTTTTTTTTTTTAATTTATGCTTGAATGGGGGTTCGAACCCAGAACCTCATGATTTCTGCGTGAACGCTAAGGGTTGCAAAGCGAAGGGCAAAAATTAAAGACCAGTAATATGAGGCACATAATTTAAAGACCACAAATATAAGGGGAAAAATTTAAAGACCACCCCAAAAGAAGGGCAATCCGCGCAAAAAAATGAAAAAGAATAGGGTTATTTTAAGTTTATTGCTATAATGGGCTGTTAATTGGGTTAATTATTCTTTTTCTTACGTGTTTCTCTCACAAAAGGTTAATATAACCTAGCTCGGATACCAATAACGAAAAAAACACAATAAAGAAAAAAACAGAGACAAAGATTAAGAGAAGAAATACTTAAATTCTATTCAGTTGGCCAAAACTCTCA
>NC_081353.1:50110202-50117702 GCF_029784015.1 Lycium ferocissimum | reverse complement strand
ATCCATTTAATCATAATTAGTACCATGATTAATTTTGTACTGTCCCACTTTATTCCAATATTTAATCAAATACCCGCATAATTAATTTCTTGATCTCAATTAACTTAAATATTAATCACCTTTTAACTTACTTCATATACGTTACTATCATGATCATGTAGTATAGCGCTAGCCCGTAGCTTCTTTTGGCACACAAAATATTATTTCCAGTCATCGTCGTCACACTTTTTCATCTTAAATCATTTCGGCACTTCATTCTTCTATACACCGAGCTCTAATTTTTATGCTTGAATATGACCAAATCCTCCGGGATCGGGTAAATTTTCTCATGTCGGACAGTTCAATTTTCTAATCCAAAAATACGAGGGTACTATAGCTAGGACCGTATTTTATTCAAATAAATGTTGAACCTCGACGGAACTTATTTTCTTCGATTCATTTAACTTCTAATCGTTACAACATATCCGTATTATCATTCTAACCACATATAATCTTGGGGATAACCTCGTTATCTGCTACTTATGTCGTCTAACTTGAACACTTTCTAACGCACGAAAACACAGGATATAATATCCTCCCCCTCCTAAGAACATTCGTCCTCGAATGTAGAGGTGTATGGGGAGGGTAAACTTATTAGGAATCTTATGAAAATTTTGACAGAGCCTCCCCTGTAATCGGGAACTGCTCAAGACTTGCAAACAACCAAAACCCAACCCACGTGCTTCGCAGGGCCATACAAATATCATATATATACATGTCCCCACACAATCAGCATATATCAAATGTAAACGTCGCAAAACCTTCCATTTGAATGTTTGTCTATGGATGAAAGGCTGTACTAAATATGATCATTTAGGCAAGGATATATAAGCTCTTTAGCCTCACTTCGTGGCCTAACGATCTTCACACATGAAAAAGTTTGCACATACTATTCTAGGATTCTCATTTGGTACTTTCCAATTTGTACTCTATTCGTTTGACAATCGTCTTACCTTATAGGAAGACTATGTTCGTCTATGTCGATAAGATTCATATTTAGGGATGTTCTATAACCCAATAATGATAATCCGAATGCCACCAACACGTTACACCTTAAGTCGAGAACTATAGATCCATAATGATTGCCTAATGTCGTCGATATGATTTACCTTAAGTAACGATCTCGAATTCATTAGCGAGACTTTGGAACGTATCCGTTAAACCAGACCGCAATTGACTCTAACCATATGATTGGTTCTCCTTATATTCTAATTTTTCATTAACAATCATGCTATCCATATAATTCATCTTAAGTAGGGGTTTTGTTCCCATCTGAAGACCATCCATATGATTTATTCTCTTGACGTCATGGTACATCTCAGTTGACCCTGGGTGACTAGGATAACGAGAGTAATGTATCCCTACCATGATTTAATGTCGTAGTCCCACTACATCTATAAAATATAATTGGCTCGGCACCTCAGAACCTCATCTTTTTCTCCATCCCACCTGTTGTTACCTCATTCCATCATACTTCTTTCTTCAACTCACAAATCAAGTGAGAATCTTCTTATTGTCTCCCTCTCTTTTACAAATGATGGTATCATATTTCTAAATGACAACACTTGCCATATTCTGATTTCAGCAATCGGACTCCTAAGTAGTCAACTGGCGTAACTTGGCTAACTTTCCCTTCTCAGCCTAAGTAGACTAGGCGGGTCATAGATTTGAGACTGAAGGTATCAAGTAAAAAATTATCTTGCTCGGACGACATAGGATGTCAATACTATAATTCATTAATAACTCGAGCTACCTCCTCCCTGATTTACATTTAAAAGTTCTTCCTTAGTCATGCTAACTTGTGAGCTTTCCATAGCACCTCAGGTGAGTTGAACCACCTATAATTACCTCCAGATGTTTTCACCTTCTCCCTCATTCTAATAGTGTTTCCTTAATCGTAAACTTTAAACTCTTGCCTCATATCTTAAGCTCAATGGTCCCTTTTGTATTTGCAACACCCATATTGAACTTTAGCAGCCATCACTTTCGATAAGGTGTCCTTGGGGTTACAACTGTGTCCTACAAAACTAAAATCTCATGCACTCAATTCCTTTATGTAGTCCTGTAGGGTCTAATGGCTCATCCGTGACCTCTTGTCTGGCCACACCTAGGCTCTTCACAAATCAATTATTAGGTTGTTCGGGTCGAGCTATCTTCTAAACATTAATTTCCAAATAACTCTTCTTGAGCCTTATCTAATCTCTCTGGCTTCGCTTATTCTTCATAAATACCCAAGTTCTCAATGCCTAACTGTACTTACTATATAGGTCAGTATCCCTGCTAAGTTTAGTACAATCTTTTTCCTAGCGCTCGCTAGTTCTAAAGCCGTGGCACATTGGTAGGGCTTAAACTACTACTATCTCATCTGCTTCTCACCTTTAGCTGCAATTTTTGCTGCCACTATGTTATTAAGCATTTCTATAATCTCATTTTGATGCTTTACCGCATTATCTCTCCCCCGGGAGAATAGCTAACATCTCATGCCTAAATATTCTATCCCTGTAGCGTCACATTGCTACATTTTTTCTTTTACCAATTCTTCATACGTCTGAAACTTATCATTTGCCTTACTTTAACATTCACTTATTGGGAACAGCTGAATCATTTACATGCATAGGGTGCCACTTATTCGCAATTAGCGGTATTGATCTCAATGAACTTAATTTCTACTCACGATGTGTGTCTTAGAGTGGTCGTCCTTATTGACTTTCAAGGGCCGCTCTTCTATCGTATGCCCTTTCACTGCCTAATTGCTTATTGGAAAATGGTGCAACGCCTATTACTATCGAAGTCTCCCGAGATCCTAACTTGTATTCGGTTTAACTTAACCACTATTGGTTTCTCCTAATTTGGGGTACTAAGTCGGTCTGCTTATAACTCCTACCTGAGTAGCCAGTTCGCTTTTCATAATGAAGGCACAGCCTCGTGACTTGCATCCCTTGTACTCCCGACACTTGCCTCCTCTTTTCTTTTTCTTTTATTTGACTATGAGTCTTGTCGCACCGTTACGCCTATCTTACAACATTCACTCACTTCTTATATCTATTCCTTACACTTCACTTATTCTACCCGCCTCTACTAACTTTACCATCTTATCTTATTCTCAGAAAATCCCAACAAGACATCCTTTTGTTTCTAGCTTCTCTTCTCCTTAGCCAAGTTTGTCCTTTGGTTGTTTAATTCCTTTTTTTTTTACTGGTATCACAAGTCATACCGTGGCGAGTGCGTATCCCATGAAAAAAGATTCAACTATCTAGCCCCCTGCATTGCCTAATGCTTCAGTAGTCGTGCTTGACTATACCATCTTTAAACACGCTATGCATATACACCGCCTAAGAAAGGACTACAAACAGGTTCCTCGGCAATACCATTTAATCCAACCACTAGTTCCAATGATAATTTCTTTATAACCCTTACTAGATTCTGAATTCCCATTCCTTCCTAACGCTGCCTTCATTGAAGTCCAAATGTTGAAACTCAAACGAATGCTAACAACTATGCTCTTACCACCATTGGAAGCGGAGCCATAATACTCGCGTTGCTTCATTTGATCCTCATCTACTTATAGATCCTACTCTTTTCGTACCTTGTATATTTTCCGCCTCATTTTCAGTCTTTAAAACTCCCTACCTTCTCTCTGATATCCTCTTACCTTTTTCTCCCGCACACAATTAAGATGATAATTCATATCCTGGTGTTCTGTCTTATGCTCCCAAACCTGGTGCACAAATGATGTGATGGAGGATTATATTCGTTTTGTCATAAACAAGGATTCATATTAAGTCCTTACGACTCCATTCTTTTCATTACTCCCACCAAATGTCTTACTAATCGTCCGTATCTTAGTTGCTGGGATCGTCATATCTTATAAGGAAAAGTAGGAATGAACTTCTTATGCCTCAGCTCTATCGCACGATCTAGATCAAGAAATAAAGGAAAAATCCTAAATGTCATGTAGCCTCCTGCTTATAAGTGTGGCGTGCTAAACACCCATAAACAAGACTCTACTAGACACGGCTCATAGACATCCCTAGGACATACCTCCTCTGATACTACATTTGTCATACCCCGATGAGGGGCAAGATGGGAACCCGACCATAGCGACCGAGTACCACCTATGCTCATAATCATAGTACAACTATCTCGGCCCATAGTAGGACTCAAATGTACATAGAAAGATACCTGCATGCAGAAAAGACCCAATATTATAGAAGACATATACATAACCATACATACATATATATATATGCTAGCCGATGAGGTTGCCACAAGTATTCTCAAAATGACATATAGCCGATGAGGCTATCATATGAACATCATGACCAAACTAGACCATACATGGCAGCGACATACACTATACTGTCTAGAGCCTCTAGGAGTACATATACATGACATACTGGATGGGACAGGGCCCCGTCGTACCCAAAAGTTGCATATACATATCGTAAAGTCATAACATATATACCAGATAGCAAGTCTGGAGTAGTGGCACTTGCATACACCTGATGGAACGGTGGAATCCTACTATGGAGGTCCTCTGCTCTGTCTGTCAGGACCTGCAGCATGAAATGCAGCGCCCAGTGAAGGGGACGGTCAGTACGGATAAAAGTACTGAGTATGTAAGGCAGGAGATAATAACATATGTAAGACATAAGCATAATAGGATAGTAGTAACCCGAGACATCTGAAGAACGTGCAATATGCAATGCATGAGTTTTTGAAAATCATATGCAAGTATATACATATAATATATGTCATCATCGTATCATCATAATCCCGCGTCTGGGGAAACATCATCATCATAACGTACTCAGCTTTTCAGGACTCGGTGTGAATACCCAACTGATCAGTGGCTGCACATCTACGTGTCGTACCCGGTCGACTATAGCGCAGTGCGGTGTAGTAAAATAGTGCATATATATATAATGCATGAGGATCCAATGAAATAACAATGGGCCTTTCAGAGTGACGTAAGGTCCTAACCTCCGAATACATTATGAACTCATATCGAGGTCAAGAAAGGACTCAATGGAATCAATCATAATATCATGATAAGAATTAGTATAGAACATATCAATATGTTTAGGAATCAATCAACATTTCCAACGAAGGACACTCATAGGAACATTTGAGTAAATTCGTGCCAAGGAAGTGAGGATAGCAACACCTTAAATACCTTAATCTTCGAGCCGTCACTGTGAATGAATCCTTATTTCAATGCTCTCCCTTTACACGAACCTATATTGAAAGGTATAGCCTTAGTCACATCTCATCATGTTTATATATCAACTTATATAAGTTGTACATTGAAGGATGATTCGGGTTACGAGAATTCAGGCAGTATTTCCTTTATTTCTACTATGTTTCCAAAGTTCAAAACAACCATAACCATACTAAATCCACCAAATTCCAGTCACAACACAACTTAGAAAATTACCAAACAGTCCATACAACAACAACAACATCAAAATATGATTCCCCGCTATAAATTTCGTATTTCTCATGCAACAGTTTAGCTATGACCTGGATGAACTCAAATACATCTAAGAGAGGATAATTCTTACTGTGATTTCCTTCCTCAAAGCTTCATAACTCTCGGGAAAGCTCTTGTAATTTCCTGGAATTAGCAACTGGTCCCTCCGATCTCTCATGAAAAGACCTCGACAGCATACCGCATTTTTGTATGTGAAACCCCCGCTTCCATATCCGAAAAATCATCTACTAAAATTACTTATTCTTTGTGCACATTTTATGTTCTTGGACGTTGGCTATCAAAAATGGTGTCATACATTTGTGTTTGGATTCTTTGTAATTTGTTTTGTAAAGAATGAATGTTAAAGTGTAATGACACATTTTGCCTTTACACGTGTCCATCAACAAAAGCTATGTGCTTGACTTATACATATTGTTACATCTCGCATTTCGTACGTCGGAATATTTTCAAGTTGTTGCGACAAATTAGGGACGAGGTTATTTTCCGACTTTGTTGTAAGGCATAAGTGTTTTATGACTTTATGGAATGGAATTATTAACAAGAAATTTGGGGTTAAAAGTGGAATTTTGGAAATTAGTAGTTCATGAAAAAAATAAGGCCACATGTAGTGTGGGCCATGGCTACTTGGAAGATTAATATTTGTAGAAATGGATGATTTATTAAGTCATTTTATCATGTTCATCTTTTGGAAATCTCTAGAATTTTAAAGAAGGATTTGGAGGGGAAAAGAATTGGAAAAAATTTGGAGGAAAATAGGGAGCACATGACCGGCATGTGTGCCCCATAATTATATATATATATATATATGTGTATGATGACCAAGGAGAACACATTTCATCACTTTAGGTTCTAGAGAAATCAAGAAAAGAAAGGGAAAAAGAGAGAGGGAGTCTTGGCCACAAGGCAGGCCGGAACTCCCTCCCCTTTTGATCATGAAAAATTTATTCCTTCATGTTTTCTCACTAATTAGATGGTCCTTATTATCATGGAGTAGTTGTTGGAGAAAGAAAACCATTCGTTTTGTAAGGAATCACTCCTAGCCGAGTGAAGGAGTGAAGGAAGAAGGTAAGGTTCTAACCTTTTCTACATGTTTTATGGATGTTTTGGGACGTGTTGTAGCGTAGGAAAATGGATGAAAATCATGAAATGTTGTACAGAGTGTGTGGCCGTGTGTGTTGGATTGCATAGGGATGAAGGACTAATTGAATTTAGCATGTTCTTGTGTTGTTGTAATGCATAGAAAATGAATGAAACTCATGGAATGTTGAATGTTGTGTTGTGGCCGAATATGGGCTGAATTGGTATAGGTATGTTGAACTAATTTTACGTTGCATTTTGGTGGTTGTTCATTGCGGATTATGTAGTGAAAATGAAGGTTTAACGACTTATGTTGGTGTTGCAATTGTTGCGGGTCGTTTTGAAAGTTAATATGGTTCTAATATGTTCTCTTATACTTATGAAGTTAGTGAAATGTATGAAATTGTTGACATAGTATGAGAATTGGGAAAGAAAGAAACGCATTATTGTTGTATTCATTAAGTTGGAAGATTTCGTCGCATAGCATATTGTTGAATTGTCTTGAAATATGGCGCTAATTGCCTAGAATGCGTTATGAATTGATTATGGATGTTGTCATTATGATTGTTAGTTTGGTTGTTGTTGATATGGGCCGAGCCATAATTCTCGGGACGGTTTTTTGTATTTGGTGAGAGATGCTGCCCAAATTTTTGTAGACAAGTGAAGAATGGAAGAGTTGAAAGCAAAAAGGTCTACTATTGACAATTGGTAAACATGACCATTTGCAAATTTTGGGCGAAACGGGATTCGAGATTGAACGAGCATAAGACGTCCGAAAGGTATGTGAAGCTATCCCTCTCCTTCTTTTGGCATGTCCTAGGTATACTAGGCTTGAATTTGAGCCTCTGGGGTTATTCGTTCATCGAAATTCGATTCTCAAATTGAGCACT
>NC_081353.1:49979839-50110102 GCF_029784015.1 Lycium ferocissimum | reverse complement strand
AAGAATTTTCGAACCTTTGTGAAATTACCATTTTACTCCTAGCCTTCCACATTATTCCCATGATGCCACTTTGCAAATTTTCCTTTTTACCCTTAACCTTTTTCAACATTTCCACAATACCAATATTCATAAATAATATTCCTCACAACTCCGACATTAAAACTATTTTAAAACATGGCCTTGTCCTTAATTTCCCACCATTGTCTCACAACATCTGGACGTACGAAATACGGGGGCATAACAAATATCACTATTGTCAATCCCACAAACGGTGTCAAACCCAGGGGCGGTGCCAGCTTATATCCAGGGGGTTCATCCGAACCCCCTCGGCGAAAAATTACAGTGTATTTTCAAACTTAAAATTATTTTATTTTGTATATATAGTAGGTGTTGAACCCCCTGACTTCTTCGTATATTTACCTTTTAGAATCTTTGAACCCCCTGGATGAAAATCCTGACTCCGCCACTGGTCAAACCGTTTACCGCTAATGATTTTAGAATAACAATTAAATTTATTTGAAAGGGGTCAAAGACAAGTGAATCGTATTCGATCAAAATCCATTTTCATAGTTAAACCAAGAAAATATATGTAAATGCAAGAAAGTAAACCACATAAAATAAAGAGACAAGAGTTAAAAGTATGGTGAGAAGCTTGTGGTATCTCGAGAGCTCAACAATGAAGTTAGGGTTACAAGTGCCAAAAATCAGACGATGTTCCTTCTCTTAGAAGGTATATTTATCTACCCAAAACCTAGACTTTTCCCCGTGAAAGTACAAATTAATAAAATGACTACTCCATCGTACAAAAGTCTCATCGAACCGATCCAAGTCTTTGAGGTTGACCGACATGACAAGGGTTGTTCGGAGTGCATTCCAGCTATAAAAGAAGACACGGCCGGATGGAGCGACCCCGAGGCAATGGCTCTATCGCTTACTGAGCGTGTCCCTTACTTCTCTGGGACGACATCGGTCCAAGATGTATCGGGGATAGTAATATGAATGCGCCTCCGAATCATAGGTGAGGGCTACACTGACAACTGGCCCAGGCTGAATCGATGTTTCCACGTGTCTACTTTTGACTAGTCCTCCTACCGTCACCCGTTACAGTCACTTCAAATTCACTTTTAATAAATTACTTTCCTTCTGAAAATAACAAGAATCCAAGATTCCATTATAGTAATCCATTCTTGAAATTTCAGTTTTGACTTATTTTGTTTTCCCTCTATATATAATGTAGTGAGCCACATTATTTTTTCTTAAGCTAAACATTTCTCAATTCCACCATATTCTTTAATCTTTCTTCTAACTAATTTAGCATCATGAAAAAAGTGGAATTTTCATTTGTTTGTGAAATTGAAAAAGATATTTTCCATAGAATGGTAAGTATGGGGTTTGAAATTGATTCCCCCAAAAAAGTTATGTCATCTTGGAATCCGAAAACAAATTTTACCATAAATCTCTACTTGTGATGAAAAAAATTTCAAAAGCCTTTATGACGAAGTTGAGATAGCTTTAACTTTTCTTGAATCAAACTCATCGTCAACTATTTCTCAAGATTTTTGCCCACTCACTTTCAAGTTTTGAACTCTATCCTTTAAAAATTTCTTTTGAGCAAAGAGAAAGATATCATTCATCTATGATACATTTTGTTGTGATATTTTTTAAGATATATCAAAACAATCACAACAAAATGTGTCAAAGATGAATGATATCTCATTGTTCATAGATGAGTTCAAAAGTTGTGAAGTGAGTGGACAAAAGTCTTGCGAAATATTGGATGATGAGTTTGATTCAAGAAATATTAAAGTTATCTCATCTACACCATAAATCCTTTTGCCGAAGAATAAAATCCATCCCCAAAGGTTCTTGAGGTAAATCGTTCATTCTTCATCGCATTCTCTCATGATCATCCAATCGCCAGGAACCAAGTGATTGATTTCTTTCAGTGGAACGTATATTGTAATATATGTGGATTTTTTATCAATCTTGATTTGCTGTCGTATAATTGTATTTAAAAGAGAACATCTAAATCTACATAGATTTCTTCTCGTTTAAGGATGATAACTAAAAAACAATTAAAGTAAGGTACTTAAAATTAAACTAGTTTAATACATTCAAGAAGAGCAACACAAAATTCAGTAATATAATAGTGGTAAAAAATTAAACGGTTTCTTTAATATTTCAGATTCTTTCATTTATTATTTTTAATTTCACTCTTTTTGTTGTTGCTATTTGTTTAGGAATTATGGGGATTGTGTGGAGGATGATTTCATATTCGCGAAAGGAGTGGATGCCAAATTTTGAAAAGTTGTGTTCAGAAACGTCAGAATTTGTGCTTTGGTTCTGAGTGATTGCTGTGAGCTGGCAAAATTTAATATTGGATCAGGACTTGTTTGGATGAAAAAGTATCAACCTCGATTTAATTTCGTTGTAACCTAATTTTATTACATTAATATGGTTGTACATCTAAGGCTATTAATTAGTTTCTTCAACATGTTATTTGTTTACTTTCTTTTCTGAGGTGAATGTTTAAAAAATTTCTATAAAGTATTGAGTTTCTATTGAGTCCGGCTTAATAAATATCTATGACGGTTGTATTTATATTCATGTGAAATCTACTCGATAGTTGTTTGATAACATCGGCGTGTTTTAAAGTTTCTTGTAATGCCTAAATGGTAATGATCCTAATGTACCAAAAGAATGTCATTAATTCATATTTTATACGTTTTAAACATTATTAGAGATAAAACCTAAAACGGTGATACATATGGTAAATCTGCAGCGAGTGTTTATACCAAATTATATATATATATATATATATATATATATATATATATATATATATATGTATATAATTTGGTATACGTATATACATATGTGTATATATATATATATACATATGTATAATTTGGTATATATACATATGTATACATATGTATATATATATGTATATATATATCTATGTTCTTAGAAGCTTTATAGTTAGATGTTGTTTTGTGGGTAGATTGTTAAAGTCTCGTATGATTTGTTGGGGCGTTTGCCACATCTTAAGAAATTTTGTTTATATTAAATTTTCGCCGATTTTTATTGGTATGAGTATGTTTTCAGTTAGCCATAAATGATTGTTTTAAATAAATATTGAAAGATTATTTGAAAGAGAATAAATGTTTATTGATTTTATAAGTCTTCCGTCATAGCATATTTATTTAATTTGGGACGTGACACATTTGTTCATTTATGGCTAACTCGAAAACATACTCATACCAATAAAAATGGCGAAAATTTAATATAAACAAAATTTCTTAAGATGTGGCAAACGCCCCCCAACAAATCATACGAGACTTCAACAATCTACCCACAAAACAACATCTAACTATAAAGCTTCTAAGCACATAGACGGAGTCTAACACATCGAAACGCTGCCCGAAAACTAAAACGATAGAGCTAGATAGATAGGGGTGTCCCATGAACAACGGTGTGGATTCACTAATATGTCTGGAAAGCAGCAAGTTCTCCTACTCTGTATGCGTATCACGAACCTGCTCTTCTTTGTTACCTAACATACTATCAAAAATCAACAATGGTATGCCTGAGGGTACTCAGTGAGTGTCTCCGGGACAATAGTTAATAGCAAAATATATAAGTCATAAGTGTAATTGAAAACAATATTGAGAAACAGTTCAAAACAAATGATAACATCTCATGAATATCCAGTATAAGTCAATGATGAAGAAATAATCACTTTGAATCCTTGATTCATTCCCGTTACCTTAAGTTCTTTCAAAACAGTTCAAAATCCAAAGATAAAGTAAGCCAGTAACCTTAGTAAAATCACCAGCAAAAGCCAATAACACAAAAATATATCAATTTCATCTTATTGTACCGTTTATCACATCAAGTCCTCTCACTCATAAACTTAAGATCATCAACAAGCCACTCACAAGCAACCAAAGTATAACACAGGCTAATACAGGCCCAAATCAATATAACGAAGGGATGGCCAATTAAGGTTCCCTAAACTACATAAAAGCATCACAACGGGGCTATCAACCCACGATGGCTACCTTCCTCCAGAATAGCTAGACAAAGACCACATCGGGGATATCGACCCTTGATGGCCACTCTTCCTCCCGAATGGCTTGGCAAAGACCACACCAGGACTATCGACCCTCAATGGCCACTCTTACTCCCGAAATGGCTAGGCAAAAACCACATTGGGTTATCGACCCTCGATGGACACTCTTCCTCCCGAATCGCCAGGCAAAAGCCACTAGGATCCATAAAGACTACCCTTCCTCCCGACTATCTAGGCCAAACACAAAACAACAGAAAACATGGCCTATTAGCCGAATCACAATCATAACATAGAAGCCGAATCACTCATTATGGATTATGTTCATCATCTCGTTAATAAGAATCCATCATCTCGTTAATAAGGGTATACCAATGTCATTAATAAATTCAGAAATCAAGTTCAAATCAATTTCAGTTCAACAAAACCCATTCATAGGGCAAAACACATCAAATATCTAAGCCTTTGAAATCAAGTTTCACGCATCCATTATAAGGGTAAATCATCTTCAAAGTTCAAATATTTACAATTCAATTTCAATTTTCCCTTGATAGGGGAAATCGCGGATACATATATATAATATAAGACACATAAGGTTTAATGTGGGCTTGTCCCTCACGCATATCAACCTTGCCAAAGAAATCATTTTTAAAGGTTGAAAAGTAAGTTAGAAAATATACATACCTCAATCCCTGCTAAAACATTTCCGAGGTTCACTCTACAATTGATTTAGATTATAAAGGTTAAAACTTTACACTTTTCTCTTGAAGTCCCACCTTTTTTGAAAACTAGAGCTTTTAAGCCAATTTCATGTTCTTGCTTTCATTTGATTCACCCATGGATTCTAACGTATTTGGAATGATATATGAACCCAAAAAAATCCCTATAGCTATACTAGAATTACGGAAACTTACCTCACGATGACTTCTCAACGATTTTTTTCTTCAGTCATTCTTCAATCGAATTCTCACAATCTATGGAATAGATGAGGATTCTAGTATTAATCTTTGTTATATTGAGGTAATAATTATGGGATTTGAGCAAAAACTTACCTTAGAGGCTTACGCGCTAGGCTAATTTTTCACTGAATTGGCAATGTTCGGTAAACGGGCATAACTCCTAGAACACATCTACGATTGGACTGGGTCATATATGGTTGGAAAGGTATTTTAAAGGACTACAAATTTTATGTTTTAAGTTTTCTTATATTCCCAATGGAGTTTCACGTGTACTGGCTGGAAGTCAGACCTACCGTAAATTTAGTCGATTTTATCGAATCTTACATACCCCACTATTCGTCTTGATTTAAAACACAACTATTTCCACCCAAACTCATCTCGATAGGACTTCATATGGATAAAATGTCACATTAATGCTCATTTAACATATTCACACCTAGTTCGAATTTACAGAGTGTTACAAAATATCATGCATACATTGGTTTGGTGCAAATATCTTTGCTGGTAAGTTTTTAGTGGTAAATATTGGCCTTCCTGATTTGAGTTTTGAGGTTGTAATTCGATGATTTGAATTGTAACATTTTGACTACAAAAAATGGACATTTCAGTTTATATCTTCATAACATGGTTAAGTTAGATATATCAAGAAAAAGAGACATGTAATCTTTATTAGAATTAGAGTGAAGAAAAGAAAAAAGAAAATAAATGGCATTTATAGTAATTCTTCTCAATCATTGAAAACAAAAAATAAGAATTCTGACATTGAATTTGAGGATCTGATTATGAATCGTGAAAGTATTGAATGCGTAAAATTGAAGGAGGATTGTGGAACTGACTCTTTCACATTTTCAGAGTGTCCAAATTGATCTGTAGAAAGACTAACTACATCTTATTTACTCCAAGCTATCTTCATAACCGACTATGACAAAAACTAGTTACACAACTATCTCAACAGATTAAGTTACAAACTTAACTCATTTACATTTTAGTCCCCAAACTAGTTCTGCCTATATTTCTTCAAGTTCTGTCTATATTTCTTCACCCATGGTCACTCTTAGCTGGTTCGATACTCCCCCTCAAGCTAGAGGGAAGGAATATATTATGGACTCCTAGCTTGAACATCAATGATGATATTGTGCCTTTCCTAGGCCTTTTGTTAGCATGTCGGTCAATTGCTTCTTTGTATTTACATGAATTTTCTTGATAATCCATCTTTCACCTTCTCCCTAATGAAGTGGCAATCAATATCTATGTGTTTTGTTCTCTCATGAAATATGGAATTAGCTGCAATTTGTACTGCAACTTGCTGTCGCAAAATAAATCAATGGTCTGCTTCAACTTGACACCCAACTTATCAAACAATCCCACCAATCACACTATTTTTGCAGTTGTACCAGCCATACTTCTAAACTCAACTTCAATTGAGCTCCTTGTCACTTTTTCCTATTTCTTAGACTTCCAAGAAACTAGTGCATCACCATAGAAAACCAAGTACCCTAATACTGATCTCATTTTCTACAAACATACCCCCAGTCTACATCACGATAGGCTAAAAAATTTTGTCCTCCCTGAATTGGCATCAATAGACCTTGTCTGAGTGATTCTTTGATGTATCTCACCACCTTTACATCGATGTGTGACTTTTTAGGATCATACATAAAATGGCTAAGGGTCTGAACAAAGAAAAGACACATTTGGTCTTGTCATGGTAAGATATAATAATCTTCCTATTAGCCTTTGATATGCTCCTGGATCCTGCAGGCATGTCCCTTTGTTCCTGATCAGTTTCCTTATAAAACTCAAGAGAAGTTAGTTTTTGATTCACTTCTAGACAGTTTTTGATTCACTTCTAGAGGTGTGTTAACAGGTTTAGAACCTGCCAGCCCAAGTTCTACTACTAGTTCTAGTGCATATTTCCTTTGGCCCGTGTATATCCCTCTGTGTGTTCTTTCAAGTTCAATCCCAAGAAACAATTTAAGTTCTCCCAAATGCTTCATCTTAAAGAACTTTTGTAAATCTCTCATGTTGTCTACAATCGGTTGTGTATTGTTCCTTGTTACTAGCAAGTCATCCACATATATGAGCACTAGCAATAAATCTAAGCCTCCCATCTTTCTGAACAGTGTAGAATCAAAATGGCTTTGAACAAAGCCTATTTGCTACAATGCTTAAGAAAACTTGAGATTCCATTGTCTGGATATCTGGTAAAGTCCATAGAGTGACTTATATAGAGCTTCTATGCCACTATGTCCCCCTGCTTTACAGCCTGCCTAGAAAAGCATTCAGAGACAATCATGTACACTTCCTCCACCAAACCACCTTGTAAAAATACATTGTGAACATCCATCTGAAAATTTGACCAACTCTGATAAGAAGCAATAACAAAGATACTTCTCACAGTCACCATTTTTGCAACTAGTGAGAAGGTACCAGATAGTCCGGACCTTCCTTCGAGTGTATCCTTTGACCACCAACCTGGCCTTGTATCTCTCTATTTCCCTTAAGGCCCCATTTTTTTGTTATTTTGAGCACCTATTTACAGTCAATTGGTTGTTTATCAGATGGTAAATGGGACTATAATCCATGTATGATTATCCTTTAAGGCTTAGACCTCTTGTTGCATAGCCTACACTCAAAAAGGATTCTTGACTGCTTCAGTAAAGGATTTAGGCTCAAGCTCTACTGAGTAGGCTGCAAGTCACTTGGAATATGAAGGCTTCAAATGTTGATAACATATTGAATAGAGACTGGATACAAACTGATCTACCCTTGATCACATAGTTATTCATCCATATAGGGGTCAATGTTGCCTAGAGGACTTTCTAGTAGCAGCATTTGGTGCCTCAAGTACTATAGAAGGCGCATCATCCATTAAAGGGACTTTAGGAACTGGCTCAACCATATACGGTGGATCTACAAACATCTGCTAGTAATAGATGTATAGGCACACTCTCAAGAACAGGATTAGTATCACAGACAACATGATCTTCTTCTTCAAAGTGATAACTAATAGGTGGTGCATGACCAGTTGAGAGAATAGCAAGATCAGGAGGCTTCATGTCCATGAAAGGAAAGATATCCTCCTGATTACAAGAAACAAATATCATGCAAATCTTACAGTTTGTGCCCCATTTGTGACATGGAATGACCCAGAAAAATCGCTGGAACAACCCTTGCGGAAAACTTGTGCACCTTCTTTAGATTTGTAATATAACACACAACCTATGACTCTGATGTGGTCCGATGAGGGAGGACCACCAAATACTAACTCGAAAGGGCCTTTTCCATTTAGAGTTCTTGAGGGTAGTCTGTTGATTAGGTATACAACAACAAGAACACACCCTCCCCAAAACCTCAAACACAAGTTTGCTTGAAACATTAGAGACCTAGTTGTGTCTAGTATTGTTACACCTCGTAGTTTTGGACATTGAAATCCGTTAGGTGTAGTTGTTTTAATTGCGGACACTGGAGCTACCTTCTAGGATATATGAGAGTATATGTGTTACATCACGGAAATTTCGAGTCGTGAGGATCATGAGTAGACTAGCGCGAGCCTAAAGTGGACATGAGGTCCTTATGAGATTAAGTAGAGTATTTGATAACTTTAAGTGTGTACCATAGGATTTTGAAGTCATATGAATATTTGGAACTAAATTCATTGAAAGAAGTGAGATATAAGCCATGTTTGGAAAGGTTCTCGCTATGATTGAGCTAATATTTATTTAGTACTGTCTTGAGGAGGAGCTATAGGGCCTCTTAGATGGTTAATGAAGTGTTATACAAGTGCCAAGAAGGTTCTATAAGGATTGGAGGTCAAACGAATCAAAACGAGCGACTTATCGGATAGGGTCACTTTGACGGACCATTTGATGGACCGTAGGATATTTGATGGCCCGTCAAATGGTAGAGCACCACCGTATAACAGTCACAGTGATTTATGCAAAGCTGGGCAGTTTGATGGTGCACTTTGACGGACCGTACGAATTTTGACGGTCCGTCAAAGTGGGCGCAGGATTGCCTATCGGGATTTTAAGTTATACTTTATATATTTCATTTCACTTCATTTGGACATTTTATTTTCCCAAAATCAGATCCAAGAGCTCTCCAAAAACCCTCTCTTCAACTCCATAAACTAATCTAAGCCAAGTCCAAGAGAATTAAGAGATTCAAGTGCTAAGAAGCTTGCTAGGGCTTGTGGAACTCAAGTTTCCTTAGGTGTTGATGTTAGGGTTTTTCACTTTGGTGGAGTAAGGTGATCCAAGACTTGTTCTTGTGAGATTAAGGTAAGTTTTTACATCTCTTGCATATGGTTAAAGTTGTTTGACTGTTATACCATGTGGTTGGAGGAAGAAAAGTGAAAATGGAGTTCAAGTATGAATTTGAGGATATTTTAAGCTATATGTTAACTTGAATTGACATTCTTGGCATGTTATGAGTAAAACCTTGTTGTAGGTGAGTCTAATGATGTTGAGGAAGTATCGTATGTAAGTGTATATGAGGTTGTGTTGAGATTATTATTATAAATGATCATGAAAAGGAGTTTTGGGGATTGGATGATGCTTAACTTGAATGAAATCTCTTGATTATGGTATTGTTGATAATGTCATTGTTGATTGGGAGTTTTTTTTCGAATTTGGTAGAAGTAGATGAGATAGGAAAATGCTGCCCAATTTTCGTTAGCTCATGAACTATTCTAGTTTGAATTTAAGAGTGTCCTTAAGGCTTAACCTTGGTATGAATCCTTTTTTAAATATAGATCTCTCAAGCTTTGGTGGTGAACGTTCAGTAGTTAAGGAGACAAAGAGGTATGTAAAGCTAACCTTTCTTTCTTAAGGCATGATCCCATTGATGTATACCTTCACGTGAATTCCACAATGTCTCCCATGATGACTTCATTCCTAGAGTCACTAAAAGCTCATAGTTCTTGATATTCTTATGATACCATTGGTTCCATCCTATGATAGTTGATCCTCTAAGGCAAAGATGTAGTGAAAATGATGATGACGATGACAATGCTCCCACTTATGTAATTCTATAGAGATATACTTATGTATATGTATAAAGCTATGTTGTAACACCGAGTCCCTTTGAGGCCGGGTATGCTTCACACCGAGTCCTATAAGGCCGGGTATGATATCTAACGCGCGCACACCACTGCAGTTGGGTACGAGTAACACTGAGCCTTGGTAGGGCTAGGTATGTATAACACCGAGCCTTGTCATGGCCGGGTATATGAGATACCGAACCTCTATGATCGGGTATGATATTACTATATATGTATAAGTGAATGTAATGGAAAGTTCCCATTAAAAAAGGGGTAGGTGAATGCGATGATCGCCGCTAGAGGTATAAATGGCTCTATCATCCCACGACATTTCTATCTTATGTTATTTTTCATGCTTCTATTTATGTTATTGTGCTTTACATACTCAGTACATTGTTCGTACTGACGCCCTTTTGTTTGTGGACGCTGCGTTATACCCGCAGGTGGATAGGGAGATGGACTTGATCCTTAGGCTGCTTATTCAGCGCCTGCTTAGAGAAGCTCCGTTTGATCCGGAGCTGCAGCTGTTGGTACTATTATTTTGTGTGTATGTGGGCATGGCGGGCCCCTGTCCCGTCCATATGATGTCACATACTCTTTCTAGAGGCTCATAGACAGTTGAGTACAGTTAGATGTCTTGTAGCCTTGTCGGCTCATATTTTGTATATCATTTTGTCAGCCTCGTCCGCTTGCATATATGTATATGGGCATATTTGTTGATGTTGATATAAAAGTGTCTTAGCCCAATGGAAATGGCATTATTGATGTGTATAGATTGTTAGCAGGCCATGTGGCTCACCTAGATGTGAATGTGAATGTACGATGAGAGATGCCCGGGTGGGTTAGTTCTGGGTGCCCGTCATGGCCCTCCGGTTGGGTCGTGACAATATGCGTCTATTTTATGGTTATGAGGGTTTAAGATCATGTATGAGAAGTATCGAAAGGATTGGAGGTCGAACGGGCGAAAAATGAAAATTTGGACGAACTGGCCAAAATTGCCCTTCGCGTCATCGATAGAGCCTCGCGTTCGTGATGGCCATGGAAATTCCAGACCATCGCGTTCGCGAAGGTCAATTATTAAGTTGGTTTCCACCGACTTCAACACCCTATATAAGGGGCAAGACCCCTCTTTTTCACACATAATATTTCCCAAAAAGCTCAGCAAACATATGGGTGTTTGTATATGCCATAAAAGTGAGAGATTAAAGTGATTTCGAGTGGCAGAATATTAATCGAGGTCGGGGTAATGTATAGTTGTGATTGTAATATCATTTTTCGGTGGATTTTGGCTTGGATTCAAAGTAGATATTGCTGTTTTAGTAAGAATTAGTTATGAATCCCTCCTTATTAATATCACTTTAAGTTTATTTACGAAGATAGAGCTATTAAATGGTCGTATAATGAATTAGTTGGTTGAGAAATCGGATAAACATCGTGTGGGATGTTTTATGGAGTATTTTGGTATTGATGATGATGTTGTTGATGTTAGTATTGTTGTTGTTATTGTTGGTTGTTGGTATTGTGATTTCGGGCTAGGGGTATAATCAGAGAAGATGCTGCCCGAATTTTGGCAGATTCTAAAGGAGTTTAATTTGAAGACTTAAGATAAGTATATGATGATGAGCCTAACAATAGTATGAATGGCTTTATATGTAGATTACGAGGTTACGAACGATCTTAAGTAGATTGCAAGACAGGAGATAGGTTGGAAAGTTGGAAAGTAAGCTTCCAGGTATGTTAAGGCTGTCCCTTTTATTCTTTTGGCATGATTCTTATTATCTAAACGAACACAGTAAGCGATCAAGTTCCAAAGACTCTACTCTTAGATGGTACAGGATTCATCGTATCCTTGATTTCTTAGGATTACGTTCATGACTTCTAGAGATCTCTTATTATCTAGAGTAATTCGGAGTATACCTTTCATGAGTCTTTCATGCATTTTATATATATATATATATACACACATATATGTACAGTTATTTTCTTACACCGTGCCTACAGGGCCGGGCAGTATAACACCGTGCCTACATGGCCGGGCAGTATAACACAGTGCCTACATGGCCCGGCAGACACACCACTGCAGTGGGTAGCTTATGATATCGTCCCGGACGCGGAATATGTTGATAACACCGTGCCTATATGGCCGGGAAGTATAGTACTCATTTGATGATAACACCATACCGATATGGTCGGGCAGTCTACTTTATATATAGATGCATATGATTTTTAAAGAGAGTATGCATATCATATACCGCAGGCACTTTCGGTTATACGAAGCATTCGAAGACGGTCGGTTGGCGAGTTTGATTCCTTTCGTGATTCTTAAGTATATATTATTCTTATGCCTTCCATACGCATTACATTATCCGTACTAACTCCTCTATTGCTCGGGGGGCTGCGTTCATACCCGCAAGTCCAGGTAGACAGACAGACGGTCAGGCTCAGTAGGACCTTTATCCAGCAGTGGTCAGAGCGCTCCACTTGATCCGGAGCAGCAGTTTATTGTGGTATGCCATTTTGTTGAGATGTACATGTATATGGGTATGACGGGGTCCTGTCCCGTCCTTTCTACAGCTTTATACTCCAGTAGAGGTCTGTAGTATTTGATAGATGATGTAGCCTTGTTGGCTCCTGTTCTTTTGTGTCCAGCATATGTAGCAGCCTAGTCGGCTTGCTTTGTTCTTTCAGCATATATATATGTGTATATATATAGATTGTACAGAGTTTATGATGTCATCCTTTCACGAGTCAGTATAAGTTTAGTCTGAGTTATTTATAGGCCCTTACTATTCAGTATTATCCAGGTACGAGTACAGGGGTGTTTGGTCATTAGGGATCAAGCACTCATCACGGCTCATCAATTTAGGTCGTGACAAGTATATACCTACGTCTTTCTCTCAAAGGATCCATTTTTTTGAGGGGTATAAGGGAATGTACTTTGATGAGAGATCCCTTCAGGACTGAGAACTTCATTCAATCGAGAGTTAAGGGCCTCACCCTTATTGTCAATCCTAAGAATCTTAATGGAGGTTTGAACTTGTTCTTGATCATGGAAATAAAGTGCTTTAACACAACATCTAACTCATCCTTAGTATTCATTGGGCATATCCAAGTATATCTATTATAATCATCTGCTAATGTCAAGAAATATCTCTTATTGTCATGAGTTGGGACCTTAAAAGGACTCCAAAAATCAGCATGTGTTAGATCAACATAGCGTAAACTTCTATTAGTGCCATCAGGAAAAGAAAGTCTTGTCTTCTTAGCTAAAGGAAAAACTATACAATGTTCATTAAATTCAAGAAACTTCACAATTGAAAAAATAAGAATTATCTTAAAAGTTTCCATGGGCCCATCCCCTAATCTCATATGTCATAGCAATCCATTTATTCTATGAATTACTAAAGAAGAATTAATACCACCATTGGATTGTGCTCTTTTGGTTCCTCTGTAGCAAATTTGATCCAGTACATAAAGGTCATGCTCATTCTACCAATCCCTTCACCACTCCACTAGAGATGTCCTAGAGGACACAAAAATCAGGGAAGAAGGAGAATATCCTGCCTCCTTGGTCAGTTTTGACACCAACAACAAATTGTACTTAAACATTGAAACATATAGAAGGTTCCTAATGCACTGGCCCTCTAAGATATGAGATGATCCTAGGTGTGTGATTCTACCGATTTCACAAGTAAGCAGTTGCACTCTCATTGTGTCACTCTCTAATAATTCTACAAAATCTGTATACAATTCCAAGCTAGACACTGTATGATCTCACCCGCACCACTTGCTACAACATAACGTTTCCCAATATTATGTCCTTGGCTTTGTCCACTATAATATCCTTGACCAACACCATATGCCACAATATTACCCTATCTAACATTGTGTCCTTAGCCAAAATGGTATGTCATTACATGTGCTCCTATCTCCAGTGGATGTTTGCCTCATGCCTTAGCCCTTTGACTCTCATACTGTATAACCATCCCATAAACCTCATTCATTGTTCATGTGGGAATAATCATCATGATGTGCTTTTTGGCTTGAGCAAAGGATTCATTCAGTCCACTCATAAATTGTACTAGTCATTGTTGTTGTGTATGCTCAGTGAATGTCCTTGATTACAGACATGGACAACAGGGTGTGGGAATCATAGAATCATATTCATCCCAAAGATCTCATAATTTGGAATAATAGCTTGATACAGAGGATAATTCCTGCTTTAAAGCTACAATTTCCTAATGCAAAATGCAAACCCTAAAGATGTTTCTCTTATCAAATCTGCCATTGAAATCTCCCCACACTCCATGAGAATTTGAACCATTATCCACTGTGCGGTACATATCCTTCATAACAGCGTTCATGATCCACAATAGCACATAGGCATTGCACCTTTCCCAATGGTCAAGGAGCTCACTAGCGAAGTTTTTTTTTTTTTTTTGCATGTGCCATTACAAATCGACTATGCAACAACCCAACACGCATGAATCTCACTATAATGACCTGCCTGGTCGTTATTGGACCTTCCACAGCCTATGTATGAAAAAAACCAAGTTTCTTGTTATAAAATTAGTCCACAGGGAAGTTTTGCGTGTAATTTTACTAGTGAGCAAATTGGTAGGACTCAAAACATTAAGGGCCCGGATAGGAAAGCCTCGCCGCAGCGGTCCAGGCCCCACCATAGCGGACAAGCAGACTGCTGCAGCGATCCGAGCCAACCAGACCCGATTAAAAACCTTATTTCGGGATTAAATCCCAATTTTCCACCAGACCCTTTTCTAAGCCGTCATTTGGGAGAACTCTGGACAGAGCGCAAAGAGAGCTGAGCAAGACTACCCCGTCGTGGCCTCTGAATTTGAAAGCAAATGATGAAGACTCCGCGATTGTTCGTGGCCCCTTCTCGGCCTCGAGGTAGGTTATGGTTTACTTGAGTTAGACTTTGATTAGTGAGTCATATATATGTTATAGAATTGGCAGGAGAAAGTATGATTAGGTCTTCGGACACGGAGTTCGGCTGAACCTTAGATATATTGGTATTCATTCTTGAATTATGTGGGCATGACACTATTAAGAGAAGTAGTCGAACCAAGTGTGTAGTTGTTATATTCAAGGGAAGGTGATAGAGCATGTATATCCTCTTAGGGTTGATTTAATTGAAGAATGGGAGTTGTCTTACTAATGAGTGAGCTAATAGAGAGTCATGTTATATCATATGCTAGAGTGGTTCGTACTTAGAACATAATTGACTTCATAATTGTACTATTGGGCGAGGTGACTTGTATGGTAACTTGCATGTGTCTTCATTAGCGTATTAATGTCGTGATTTAGCGGAGTTCATATTTGTGTGATTAATGAAATTGGTTATTTGGGTCTTGCTATGACTTGTGGTATGATGCCTTGTGATCTTGATATTGACGATGTTGACTGATCATATTTCATAAATTTCTGATGAATTAGAAATACGTTAGATATACACTGTGATGAGGAACATGATATATCTATATCTATATATACACACACACACACACGAAAAGGCAAATTTGACAGTGGGTGAGGATGTGGCCTAGTTGAGGGCTCGTGATCCGCTGTCAGTTCCAGAGCGAGCGGTACATGGAGATACCATGGGTTCCTTACAGGTCATGGCTATTTGGGCAAACAATACCATCTAGCATGTGTGTACGGATGTGATACTAACTCGGGTTGCATTACATATTACTTACTTCCATACGTGTGATAGAGGTGATACTCGTCTTGGTTGTATTACATTAAATAGTGACTCATTCTGTGATTTCACACTTGATTTGTCCTTATGGGTAAGCGGTTGCGTTTACTTGTAATTTCATGGCTCCGTTGACTAATGAGGGAAGGTGATGTTGGAGTGATTTCATTTAGCATGGCCAGGTTTGAAAGTACGGTTGAGCTACAGTTGTGGGTTGTATTGCTTTTACTTAGCTTTATTTGTAATTGATAAGTGACTTTTGGGCTAATGCATGATGTGGGATGTCGTGCAGTTATGTCTAATTGTCAAATTATGAGGATATTAAAGTAAGGAGGAAAAAGGTAAGAATTAGTGGTCCCACTTAGTGTCAGTTGATAGGGAGATTGAAGTCTGTCCTTTATAATTTGTGTTGGTTTAATTGGTCTAGGAGTCCTTCTTGGATATAATTGTTTGTTGTTTATTGATCTATACTTCGCATGTTATTTCAGAACTGTTAAAGTATGGGTAGGATTCAAAAAGGTGTTACGACTGTACCTATCTGTTTATTATAATTGATTTTATATCATATTGCGTGAACTAATCTTAATCGGCCTATAATGATTACCAGTACGTGTGGTGTACTGATACCACAATTGCTACATCTCTTTCAGGTGTAGATATGTTTCAGGTGATTGCTTGAAGATTTCACTTAGTTGCGGTGGCGAAGATTTTCCTACAGCTTTTGTGCATCTCGTTCCAAGGCAGAAGTTGTGTCGTTTTATTTTTAAGCTTATTCCTCTTTATTGTTCAAGCTCTAGTACACGTCTAGAATAGGTCCCGAGAAAGTGTAAACTCTAATTTCATAAAGAGTGTTAGTTATGTTTTCTCACTTAATGTTTATGTTTATCAGCTATTGAATGGAAAAATGAGTTTCAATAATGGGTTGGATAGTTGAGGGTTCGCCTACTAGGAGGTAATCAGGTAGGCGCCCACACGATCCGTAATTTGGGTCGTGACAGTTGGTATCAGAGCCCTAGGATACCGATCTCACGAGTACAAGAGCAATGTCTAGTAGTCTTATGGAGTGGTACGATGAAGTCCGTACCCATCCACGAGAGGCTGTGGGGCATCTAGGAAACTTCCTTTATTTCTTTCCCATCGTGCTATCTCAGTCAGTTTTATCTCTGAGTTGAATTCAATTGGTATCTCGATGATCCCAATTGGTATCTCGATGAGCCCAATTGGTATCTGGTCAATCCCAATTGATATTTAGCGGTGTCGTCCTATCGATGATCTGTGAATTATGTGTGTATGTTATGTTGGTATACAATGAGTTTATTGTGTTGTACAATCTATCAACGATGAGTTTATTTGTTGTTTGTGTACAATCACCATTAGAGCGATAAAAACGCCAACTGACTCAGACCCTTCGCCGCAGTGGTGTACACACTGCCATAGCGGGACTTAGTCCGCTATAGCGGACCTTCACATTTCCAAATCCTCGCTGTTGCGAATCCTTCCTCGCCGCAGCGGTGTACACACCGCCATAGCGGGACTTAATTCGCTACAATGAATCCGCTATAGCGAAATTCCACCGCTGTAGCGGTCAAAATTTGAAACAGGGATAATTTTCCAGTGACCAGATCCCTGTTTCAAATTTTCTAAACTTGTACAATTCTTGCAAAACTCAAACAAAACGAGAAATTCCAAAGTAACAACTTTATAAAAGCACCTAGCCCAACGAGGGCAAGGGCCATTCAGTACCAAAACACAGTTGTCCAAAAACCAAATGCGGAAAAACAAAGAAATTATTCGAAACATCCAAACAAAACAAATAAACCATTGTTTGAGATACAGGCCTACACAGGCAATGAAAACCCATGCTTAAAAGGGGGGAAGAGACACCTAGGCCACCGCCTTTCCCCCGCTCGTCACCTCCTGACCACCATTTCTGGAGTCGTTGGAAGAGTCGCAGTCCAGCCCGGACCTGCTCAAAAAGGAAAATTGTTGGGTGTCGTCATTGGTCACCTTGGGGAGCTTCGCCTTGGGGTCCAAAGCCTTCAAAAGGCTTTTCATCCCTAATTTTTGGTGCCCTTCCACATGCCATCGGCAAGCAAATTTGGGGTCCAAATCCTTCGGGCAAACAGCTTGTCCCTAGACCGCCTCTTTTGCTTCTCCTTCTCGAGGTCCTCCAAGAGGCTACCCTGTGTCTCAGCCATAGAAATATAGACGCCCTGCAAAGTGTCTACCGACTCCTGCATCTTGGACTGAGCATCAAGGTGCTTCTTCATCTCATCTGGAGTGAATCCACTCCACCCCCGCAGCTGCACTAAATGAACCAGCCTCCATGAAAGGCCGGGATAAGCCTAATATCTCGCTCTTCATGGCCACAATTTTGGTCTCAATTCACTCAAAGGGTTCATGACGTGGAGGCTGTGAAAGGCCAGTCCCATTCCCACCCTTCTCCTGATCATCGGCGCTATCATCATCAGAATCAAGCTTTCTCCTCTTGTTTCGGCTTCTCGACCCCTTCACCCTTAGTGGATCAAAGTCAATATCTGTGTTGACCATGTTATCAGTAAGCTCCCTAGGCACCTGGGCCCTCCTGCACAACATAGTAATAAGGGAAGGGAACATCAGACACAGACCCAGTTTGGCCAGAAAAGCCCTCCACTCAAGGATCGCCTGCCTCCCCACATTCGCCCCGTCCATCACAAGGCACCATAAATGCCCAGGGCTAAGAAACATCAATTGTGTTACTCGAGGGGAAAATTTGGAGTGACACAAGGTTCAACCACCTGCGAGCGTCGGCTAAAAAGTGGGTACTTTTGATCCCGGTTCGGCTATTAACCCAAGTGACCTTACGCCTCTTGTTCTCCGGAACCAGCATAGATACCAGCCAAGGACCATTACCGTCGTGATCCTTGGCAAGCATTTTATCTTCCGAGACGTTGTCCAGCTCATAGATGTCATTAATCACCTCGGCCCCAATTTTCACCCGGACGCCTCGAATCAGGATCTCTGGATCCGGAGAGGACCAATCTACCGTAGGGAGCATACCATAAAACTCTTGGACCCAACTAGAATTACACTTCCTGGGGTCCTCCACCAATTTTTGCCACCCTATGGCTTGAAGACGGTTGTAAAAATTCGAGGCATACTCATCCACTTTGTCCATAACGAAGACCATCTCAGCAAACAACGCCTTACTCTGCTACTCCATGTAGTGCCTTCTGCTTTGGGGAGTGGGAAATTTTTCATAGGTGGAAGCTTCTTCTTGTTGGGCCATTTGTCCGGAGGAAAGTAAGTATCTACGCAATGAAACCATGTTAGTTAGTATTGTATCACAATCGATATTAGATGTAGAACAAACGAAGGAAAAACCAACAATGAAAAAGGAAATCAACCTAGGTGTGAAGTGCGTAGCATTTTTTAATTCTGCCTCTACATCCCCGCTGCAGCGAAACCTCTATCGCGGTAGCGAGCCCGGGTATCGCTATAGCTAAACAACCCCAAATCTCTTGGATCGCACCGGCGCTCCATTGAGCGTTATGGAGGGTCTGCGCGCCAAGGGATTTCCCGCTGCAGCGAACCCGTCTTCCCCAGCGAGAAAAACCTGGTCCCCCCCCAATATGGCTTCTCAAAATTTTAACCCGATTTTCACAAAATTCAACATAGATCGGGTAATATGTTAACATGCATGTCGTTTACACCCCATGAAACATCTTTTTAACCACAAATAGACCCATAAATTCAAACATTATCATAAAACTCTTCTACAGGTACCCCACCACCCCAACAAGGTTTCACTCCAAAAAATCTAGTGAATCTTAAGCAATGAACAATTTTGAGACTTTGTGAACTTCAATAACATGATGCAATTTGAGTCCCCAAGTGGTCAAACCCTTGTCCCACAAAAACAAATCAAGTTCCTACTATACCCAACCATTTAGACATGAAAATTTTGAGCTAGAGACCTCTAAATCATTTTCTAGAGTGGGGAAGAGGGATACATACCTTGAAATAGAAAGAGCTTGAGAGTATTGCTAAAAAAACCTGATCCTTGTTGTTTGCACCAAATTTTACCCTTTCTTGTGGATTGTGAAGTGTAGAGAGTGAATAGGGTATGGAGGAGTTTAAATGGGACTAAAGAGGGCAGATTAGGGGGTTAGGGGAGTGAATGAGAACGAAAATTATAGGAAGTGGGAGGAGTAAATTGGTTAAGGAGGGAGAGTATAATGGATAGAAAGGTGGGATGAACCACCGTTTAAACTACCTGAGCAGCTTCGCTGCAGCGGTACTGCCATGGCGAGAAAATCCCTGCTGCAGCGATGTGTGAAACTCATGGAATCTTCCCCCCCCCCTCCACGGTCACAATCCGTGGTAGCGGCTCATCATCCCATCCTTTTGACTGCATAGTTTCGTCCATACCATGCGCTTCAAGCCTGCCTCCTAAAATTACGTGTGCGACCTTACGTGGCCCAGTAGTATCCCAAGGGTATAGTACTCAGTCCTTTCCCTAGCTCGGTTGTTTTCTTTGAATATTTTTCGGATAGCATGAAATATTAGTGTTCGTTAGAAATTAACCTCAAGTTCAAACTCAAACTAAATTTTCCGCCGGTGCACAAAGGCCTTAGATCAAAATTTTTTATCACGATTTTGGTGTGAACTCCTTTGACCTTATAGCACTCAAGATGATATGACCTTTGAATCCCGTGCCACCCTAGGCCTTTCAGGGACGAATGGTTATTTAATTGGTATCTAATGTAACAACCCGCTTGGTCGTTATTGAACCTTCCGCAGCCCGTGTATGAAAAAAAACCAAATTTCTTGTTATAAAATTAGTCCACAGGAAAGTTTTGCGTGTAATTTTAATCGTGAGCAAATTGGTAGGATTCAAAACGTTGTGGGCCCAAATAGGACCGCCTCATCGCAGCTGTCCAGGCCCTGTCGTAGCGCGTTCACTATAGCGTACAAGCAAACCGCTACAGCGGTCCGAGAGGACCAGACCCAATTAAAAACCTTATTATGGGATTAAATCCCATTTTTCCACCAAACCCTTTTCTAAGTCGTCACTTAGGAGAATTCTGGACAAAGCGCAAAGAGACCTGAGCAAGACTACCCCATCGTGGCCTCCGAATTTGGAAGCAAGGGATGAAGACTCCGTGATTGTTTGTGGCACCCGCTCGATCTCGAGGTAGCTTATGGTTTACTTGAGTTAGACTTTGATTAGTGAGTCGTATATATGTTATAGAAGTGACGGGAGAAAGCATGATTAGGTCTTCGGACACGAAGTTCGGTTGAACCTTAGATATATTGGTATTCATTGTTGAATTATGTGGGCTTGTCGCCATTAAGAGAAGTAGTCGAAACAAATATGTAGTTGTTATATTCAAGGGGAGGTGGTAGAGCGTGTATATCCTCTTAGGGTTGATTTAATTGAAGAATGGGAGTTGTCTTACTAATAAGTGGGCTAATAAACAGTTCTGTTATATCATATGCTAGAGTGGTTTGTACTTAGAACATAATTGACTTCATGATTGTACTATTGGGCAGGGTGAATTGTGTGGTAACTTGCATGTGTCTTCATTAGAGTATTCATGTCGTGATTTAGCGGAGTTGATATTTGTGTGATTAATGAACGTGGTTATTTGGGTCTTGCTATGACTTGTGGTATGATGCCTTGTGATCTTGATATTGACGTTGTTGACTAATCGTATTTCATAAATTACTAATGAACTGGAAATACGTAAGATATACACCATGATGAGGAATAGGATATACATATACACACACGCACACGCACACACACGCACATTTGACACGCGCGCGCGCGCGAGGATGTGGCCTAGGGTGAGGGGAGCTCATGATTCGCGATTCGCGGGCCGTAGGAGCGAGCGATACACGGACACCATGGGTCCCTTGTAGTTCATAGCTATTTGGGCAAACAATACCATCTAGCATGTGTGTACGGATGTGATACTAACTTGGGTTGCATTACATATTACTTACTTCCATGCGTGTGATAGAGGTGATACTTGTCTTGGTTGTATTATATTGAATCGCGACTCATTCTGTGATTTCATACTTGATTTGTCCTTATGGGTAAGCGGTTGTGTTTACATGTAATTTCATGGCTCCGTTGACTAATGAGGGAAGGTGATGTTGGAGTGATTTCATTTAGCATGGTCCAGGTTTGAAAGTACAATTGAGATACAGTTGTGGGTTGTATTGCTTTTACTTAGCTTTATTTGTAATATATAAGTGATGTTTGGGCTAATGTCTGATGTAGGCTGTGATGTTGTTATGTCTAATTGTCAAATTACGAGGATGTTAAAGTACGGAGGAAAAAGGTAAGAATTAGTGGTCCCGTTTAGTGTTGATTAATAGGGAGGTTAAGGTCTGTCCTTTATAATTTGTAGTGGTTTAATTGGTCTAGGAGTCCTTCTTGGATATAATTATTTGTTGTCTGTTAGTCTTTACTTCCTAGTGTTGCATTGACATGGTAATGGGATATGAGCATGTCATGTCAGAACTGTTAAAGTATGGGTAGCATTTAAAAAGGCGTTACGAATGTAACTATCTGTTTATTGTAATTGATTTTATAATGTATTGTGTGAACTAATCTTAGTCGGCCTATGATGCTTACCAATATGTATGGTGTACTAATACTACTCTTGCTACATCTTTTTCGGGTGTAGATGTGTTTCAGGTTATTTTTTGAAGGTTTCACTTAGTTGCGGTGGCGAAGATCTTCCTACAGCTTCTGTGCATCTCGTTCCAAGGTAGAAGTGTGTCGTTTTATTTTTAAGCTTATTCCTCTGTATTGTAGAATCTCTTGTACACATCTAGACTATGTCCCGGGAAAGTGTAAACTCTAATTTCATAAAGAGTGTCAGTTATGTTTTCCCACTTAATGTTTATGTTTATCAGCTACTGAATGTAAAAACGAGTTTCAATAATGGGTTGGATAGTTGAGGGTTCGCCTACTTAGAGGTAATCAGGTAGGTGCCCATACGATCCGTAATTTGGTTGTGACACTCAGCCACATATTATAATGCTTAGTTCCTAGAAGCTTGAATTCGGTTAAGTGTTCACTGGCGATTCGACGGTCTCAAGTACAATAGATGATTATGCACTACCATAGTTATATCCTTCGTCTGATTGTTACCTGTCGTAGTTGGATCGCTCATCCTATTGTTCTCCGTTGCAGCGACATTCCTAGTTTCTCCATCCACCACCCATTAATTTTACAGATCGGAAAAAGCCCTAGCTCAAAACTCGAAAGTCAACTCTAGTTAAGAAGCACACACACGATGAAGATGAAGATCAATTCCTCAGCTTGATCGAAAGCTGCGATACCACATTGAATTTGAGTATCTGATTATGAATCATGATAGTATTGAATGCAGAAATTGAGAAAGGATTGTGAAACTGACTGATTCACATTTTCAGAATGTTCAGATTGATTTGTACGAAGACTAGGTATAAGTTATATAATCCAAGCTATCTTATCATAAATGACTAATGACTAAAACTAATTATACAACTAACTCAACTTATTAAATTACAAACTTAATTCCTCTACACTTTAGTCCCTAAACTAGTTCTGCCTACATTTCTTCACTCATGGTCAGTCTTAGCTGGTTCAATAGCTGAATCATGAAGAAAAAAAGAAATTCTAAATCATGTTGAATTGAATCGTTTAAAAATTGACAAATCCTTCTTCGACGCACATCTAAGCTCATGGAGACAGTGAATTTTCATGGTATTGGTCTATTCGAGAAATTAAAGTCATGTCATAATGGACATTATTTGAGTACATTGGTCTTGAGGAGATAAAATACGACTATTTGTTGTAGCAGATAATTTATCTTCTTTTTCAAGTTACTAATTTCACTTTCTTTATGAAGGATTTCATGTAGTTATCTTTTACATGATTTGATAACGCCAAAGTTCTTTATACAACCAGCATAGAAAAGTGAAACCCTTTTAACTGGAAAAGTTAGCGCCTAATATAAATCTTATAATGCTTATGATAACGCAAACTATATGTTTTCTCCTATGCGTGCAGGCAAACTGGAACTCAGCAAAATTGAAGAAAGAAATTAATTACTTAATGCATAAAAATGACTACCTTGAATATCATTCAATAACCTTTATTCTAATAGAATTCTAGCGTTAGCTTTTAGACTGTAATATAGTCATGATTATCATACCAAAGTAGACCAGTTATCACATTATACCATTAACTTCATGACATTCCTTTTTGTTGATTTGATTTCTTCACCTATTACCTATATATACTTATATAGTCTTTTCCTTTTGGTGGAATAAGATATCAAAGACAAATTCTTTCTCCATATTCTATTGTGCTAAGAGTTTTTTTTTTCTCTCTATTTTATCTTTATTGTTTCTATTCCTAGGTTATACTAAAAGAACTTGTTAAATTCTGGGATACATCAGTGGAATATCCTTAAGGACATTATCATTCCCATCTTACTCAAAAGAAATTTTTAAGTATTTTTCGTAAGATTTCCGACATAGTTATATTATCTAAAATCTACAAGTAAAGCAAACACCAAATTGTTGTATGTGGGAAAAGTATATTTCTCTCGGCCTATATCACATCAGATATGGTACCAAATAGCCGCTTTTAACGACATCATTCAAAATATATTTACTTTTTAAATATTTAAAGATTAACTAGTTTTAGCAAATTTCAGGCCTGCGCTCCTTCTACCCCTTCAAATTCATCAAAATTGCATTTAGATGTGCATAGTACTTTATTTATTGTGGTGTTCTTGAATGATTAAGAATATTACAAAGATTTTCATCTTTAGACTACTAAGAACGATGGTTAATGAATCATAAGAACTTAATAAGCTCTATCAATTCTCTTTCATCATTTAAAGGAAATCATATATTACAAAATAGACAGAATATAGATAGATTATATATTAAAAAAAATAGCCTAGAATTTCGAATAAATAATGAATTTCTTCGGCAAACTTTTGATTCTATATGAAATTTTGAACTGACGAAGTCTAATTTAACCTCATATTTTTAACCTATAGACCCCGCGAGTCTAGCTCCGGTTTGGACATAATTTTCTTTTTGTTTTTCAAAAAAAAAAAAAATGAAAAGTTGTTTGTTCATGGAATTTGATTAAAAATTGTTTTGGGCCAATTTTCGGGTGAAATTTTTTCTTCCACGTATGAAACTTCAACTTTTATTTAAGTAAAATGCATGTCCAAGCACAACTTTAACTTCCAAAAACTATTTTTCTTCTTTTTTAAGTTTCAACCAAATCTATGTCCAAACGCTGGCTAAATTTGATTTGAAGGCCCTAAACTTTGAAGGGTCATTTGCACTTTTAGCCCTATTTTGTGCTCGTATTTAATTTTTTATCCTTCAAAGCAAATAATATTTTCGCAGACATAAGTTTTTATTTTTCATATCATATTATGTCCTGTTAGGCATAAGTTCAATAATTTCGGGCAAAATTAAAAAAACAGCCCATTTAAAGGGAAAACCGTGCAATTTCTTAAACTTTAAAAACTTTTTAAAGTTGGGTTGTTATAGGCTCAAATATGTCATCGAACTATCAGAAATGGCTCATTTATGCCATTCGTCAATAGTTTGGCTTATTTATGCCACCGCGGTAACCAAAATGGCTCATCCATGCCATTTTTCATTAACGTTGATTTTACAATATCAGAAATGACACGTGACCTCTAATTAGAGGTCCACGTCATTTATAAACCAGCTCAATTTTAAATTCCAAATTAATAAAAAAATCTAACCCATACACTCGATCCACCCACATCCATATTTTAGTTGAAGGTCACGTGTCATATCTGGTCATATAAAACCAACATTAATGAAAAATGACATCGATGAGCCATTTTGATAACGGCAATGACATAAATGAATCATTTTGGTAATGACGATGTATAAATAAATTAAATTATTGACTAATGGCATAAATAAATTATTTCCAATAGTTGAATCACATATTTGAGGCTTTTTCATTATTTCAATAGGGTCCCAAAAACGTCTACACTTTTGTCTCCTGATCCAATCTCCATTCTCTTCCACACTTTTCACTATACACAGACTACAGTAGTGTCATTACAAGTTTCAAGAACAACAAAAATGGCCACTTCTTCAATTCTTTCACTAACACGTCCCTTCACAATTTTCCCAATAAATTCCAATTCTTTGTATCCCAAAAATGTGACCCATTTTTCTTGTTTAACTGTCAAGGCTCAATCTACACTAGATTTTTCGGGTTCTTTTTTTGAACGTGGGTTCGGGTCGGATGATGACCCGACAAGTGTTACCGGGTCGGGTATTGCTGTTGTTGAAGATAAAGAGGAGATTCAGTGTCCACCTGGATTAAGACCATATGAAACTATGGCGGTTTTGAGACCTGATATGTCTGAAGATGACAGACTTACTCTTACACAGAAGTATGAAGAGGTATAATAAATTTGTACATTGTTTAATTTTGGTGTGTATAGTTTTGTTCTGAGATAATGGTGAAAAGCACACCTGAACTATCACATTTTCATGAGTTCAGACCCCAACTATCATTTGTTCCTTTTTCCTACCTGAATGTGCGTATGATAATTTGTAGATTGATGTTTAATTTCGGCGTATAGTTTACTTTTTGGGATATGTTACATCTTTGGACCGCTCAAAGGCGTAGGTTTTGTATATGAAGTATAAATATACATATAATAGATATATAGAGCCTGTTTGGATGGGCTTAATAAGGCAGCTTATAAGCTGTTTTCAGCTTATAAGCTAAATGCCAATGGGCCGGCTTTTTTATTTTGTTGGGGGCTTTTGTATGGGCTAGTATAAATATACAGCTTATAATGTGTATAGGTGGGCTTATATACGTAATATGAATATACATATAATATACATCTTGTATACACAAAATATACATATAATATAGTGTGTAGGTTTTGTACATTTTTGACTAGCGTCCGTAATTAATTTCGGACGATGGGTCAAAAATGAAAAAAGCCCTTTTTTGTTCAACCATCAGGTTGACATCAATAGTGTTGAAATTTTTTACACTGTCTGTAGCAAATATGATTCTATTTGTTAACTGTGATAGAATTCTTGGCTTGGTTAATTGATAGTTCAGAACATTGCAGATTTAACAAGTCTGGGCTTAAGACAAAAATGTAATTATCCTCACCTGTATTGAGAATTAGCGAGAGAAAATGAATGCAGGAAGAAGATAGTAACCAGAAATAATTTATACTCTGTATGCTGTCAGGCTTAAGAGATTAACAGCAATGATGAACATTCAACCACATACAAACTGTTCTTTATTCCTTAAAGTAGGAAACTCTTCATTTGCTGTCTTTTCTCCTGGTGAATATTTCACAAATGATTAGAAAAATAAGTTTATTGCAGAAACACTGTTCTACATATCTTGCTTTTCTATGTCAAATGTGGACAAGTGAAAGAAGAAAAATTTCGAGGGGTTGATGATTTACTCATGGGATTCTTAGAGCATATTCTTCCCTTTTTCTTTTCTCCTCTTTAGCGTTTTTGCACTTTATGAAAATGAGCTTTTTAACTTCATAGTACTCTCTGAATGGAGGTGCAGGTTTTCGTTTAGGTATAGTTTAACCAGATAGCACAGAGTTATGAACTGAGTGAAAAGAAACCAATTTCTTGCTTTTTTGCTGCAATTTTGATTTTTCCCCCGGACACAAGTAACTCACACATTATTTCCTTTTTGTCTTATTCTTTGCTGTTCTGTTACGTCTGTTAATAACAGAAAAGATATTTGCGCACAACCTAAAGTCTTGCTCTAGTTTAAGTTCTATACAAGTTACATTTTATGTACTATGCTTTCATTGAATTAATTGTTAACCAAACGTGGCCTGCAGAAAGCCACCTTGATGTTAGGGAAAGGCTTTTGAATCCTCGACTCCTACCGATTGTTGTTTGACAATTTTTTACATTCAACATCTAAATTTGCTTTTTCTATGTTTCCTAGCTAGTAGCTATGATTCCTTATAGTAGCCTTAGTTTGATCTGTGATTGGATGACAAAGATTTGTTGGAAATAAAAAGAAGAAGAAAATGAAAAAGGAACAGCAACTTCTATTAGAAAAGTCGAGATTTGTTGAAGCATGGAAAAAATTTCTCATTTCACGTATATAGGAATCTCTTATCCTTAATGCTGTTATAGCACTGATCTCATTTTCTCTGGTTTGGTTGTTCCTCATCCCGCCAACATGGATGAAACTTGTATTACTTTTATTTCTCCTTAATAAACTGACATACAACGTATATAGGAACTGTTTCCTCTCTCCTCCACTAATGTCTCCAACTATATAAAGTAGCACTTTAGGGTTGCAGCATCTCTTTCGTTCCTCCATTTTCTCCAAAATGTTTTAGTTTGGTTGTTCTTCCCTCACCCTCCCTGCCATTGCCAAAATTTCCCCTTACTCACTGCCAATAGGACGATGAAAGACCCTCGGCTCGACTTCGTAAGGCCAAAAGAAATTCAAGCGATATGGAAATGAAAATAACGAAAGGCGGCTTGATCTCCTTAATAAAATAAGATAATCAAAGTACGACACACAAAGCACTATGACAATGCGACTTTAAAGGATAAACGATATTATCTACTAGCGCCTACGATAAATCTAAGAACTGTTTCCTCTCTGGGCCTCCACTACCCTACTTAAAGTCTCCAACTATATAAATCATCTCGGTCTCGACACACGTGGTCTTCCACCGTCTTTTCTACTTTAGGGCGCCCGCAGCACTCTCTTTTTCGTGAGGATAGCTTCCTCCCTTTTCTGACCGCCTTGGCCAAATAACTCTTTTGTTTCTTGCAACATCATCGTTCTCGATCCCGAATACTTGAACACTTTTCTTGGATGACACAGTCTCCTCGCTTTCACTCTCCTTCACTCCCGATCTGTCTTGGTCATTAGCCACGGTTACTGTCAAAAGTCAATAATCGCCGTTGCGCGTCGATCCATCCGTCACCGAGAGTAAATAAGGGATAAACAAAACCATTTTGCTTTATCAGATATATCTTCTTATTTCAGACATAAGTACCTTCATTTTGATTCTTTTTAAGAGAATTCCATCCCGTCAGTATCATTTTGATTTTAGCTCAAGCTTGAATTGGTCTCTCTCGGCCTCCGTTAAATTGTTTAAAAGATACAATTCTGATTTTTCAGTCTCGTCGGTCAGAGTCGCCTTCCGGCTCGGAAAAACAATAGAAATTTTACCCGGCAAATAGAGAAACATCCTCACCGAGGGCCTTAACAGATCACCCCCGGGATTTTTTTGTTTAACAAAAGGCGTTCAAAAACAACGGACAACCCGGTCGCTTAATCAAAAAAAGTCACTAACATCTGTTCCGTTACATCATTTTTTTAAGGCAAATAGAGCCACGTCTCCGGGGCACTAGTGGGTCAAACTCCCCCGTTAACAGAGCTGTTGTTGCTGTTGTTTTTGGTGGGATGACAATCTGGTTGTTTTCTTTGTACATGCCACCGAACTACGGAAGGTGTTGAAGGTATGCTAGACACGATAGTGGGATTGTAGAACCTGTAAATTGTAATTATGCTTGGTGCACTGGCTTAGTGCATAAATTTATAAAATCTTTAATACCTTATAAAATTCTGATCTTTTAATGCATTTAATCTATATCTCTATCTTTCTGCATTATAGATTGATAGCATTTATGTCCCAATGTTCACCTAAAGCTATACAAAGTCCCTAGTCTATATTTTTTCCCTTAATATTCAATAAAAGCACAAGATTGTTAATATTGAAATAACGCCGTAAAACATCAACCCATTTTGCTTTATCGGATCACGATCTCCAATGTCTTTTTTCTTTTGTTTTCCTTGGACAGTTGCTTGTTGCTGGTGGTGGCATGTATGTGGCAAATAGAGAAATTTCAGCCTTAACAGAGGTTATTTTTGGTGCCTCTTGCCTAATAGAGGGATTGTAGAACAAATTGCATCAGGAGGATAAAAATGCATTTTAAACAATCTTTCTGCATTGTAGAGAGACCAATACCTACTTGGACGGGATCTACTTGTTATTTACTTACTTTACCAAGCCCGATTCCATGACAGCTCTTGAGGCAACACTGAATACTGATGATGATGTTATTCGATCGTCCAGTTTCAAGATAAGGAAAAGAAAGTACTAGACAGATTAGTTAGTTTGATTCGTTAAACATTGAAAGGGGACGACAGGGAGGAGACAGGTATTGCTCATCTCACCTCACTAATGTAATCTTCAGATTTTTTCCAAAGTGTATTCACTTCTAATGTTTGTAAGGTTACTGAAAATTGCAAATACATTCTGCTTTTGTATACTCCAATTCGGCTTCATTACATTGTTAGCATTATTGAGCAATTGATAGTCCTATCTAAGGCTTAAACACATTGTATCATTTTTCTTTTAGTTTTTAGTCTATTTTGGTGCCAAGTCTGGTTTCTATTTCATATGTTAAAGATATTCGAATTTTTCATACATGAAAAGTTACATAATTTTCCGCTTCGCTCTCTCGATCGAGGGTTGGTGAGAGGAGGATTTGGTACCTTAGAGAGGCTTTGATTGACAGCTTTTGCTCCTAATAGAAGTTTAGAAAACGATTTTTCTCAACTGCATCCAAATGTTTGACCTAACGGTTCTGACAATTTATCATGACCCCCGATATTATTTTATCACGTAACCGGAATGTACCAACCTAAGAAGTAATTATTTTGTTCATTAGTTTTAAAGTATATTCCCCATTAGCTTTTCCAAATAAGCTGTATCGCCAGTATAGTAGCTTCATGCCAATTTCATTATAATTAACTTCTAAATTATAGTTCTATGATCACCGACTCTAATTCTTATAAGTAAAGGATGAAAAGACAGTAAGTGCGTGATTTAGTTTAAAGAAAGAAAATGTTTATGTTACTCCCCATTCTTTCTTCAGTAAGAAAGAAAATACAACATCCATTTGCAAAGAAGATAAACCCGTTCAGACTTAATTTAATGCGCGCCTGCGCACACACACTACTGCATCATATTGCTTCTATGGCATTACTTGACTTCAAAGAAACAATTTCAGATTGAAAATTCTTGAAAATGTAGCAAGCTCCTTCACTTATCTATTACCATCTTATAATATACCATCAAAACCAGAGGATATTATAGCCTACAGAGGTATATTAGAAGGATACTCTTGTGGACGTCTGTTTATAGCATCTCTAATATACCTCTCTTGTTCTTGAAGATTTGATGGAATTTGGTCATAAACATCAGTAAACAAATCTGTCAATGGAGGTTTCTCTACTTCCTCAGCAGCTTGAATTGCTTGCAACACCTACATTAAATAAAAAAATCAACAAATAATTGAATAGAACAAAAATCAAATACATTTTAGAGTTAATGATCAAAAACACACTTGGACTATTGCTTTTCGCGAGTTTAAATACGCTCGGTTATTATAACTACTCAGGTATAGACTGTCACCGTCCTGGATTAAAAAGTTTAAAACCTGTCGATTTGTTAAACTTTCTACTTGCTATTACCGTCGTTCGGGTAGGAAAATGATCTTGATAGTTAGTGTGTTAATATAGATGTTGATAGTTCGGGTAGGAAAAACGAGTGTGCTTCAAAAAATGATGGTTCGGGTGTGTTTTTGAGCATTATCTCTACATTTTAGGATTTTGAATCTTGAACCTGCTCTTTGATATTTCCCCGGAATTCAAGTTCCTCTTCATCACTCCACCAACCATTTTTCTGTATCCATTTTCTGAATCTGGTGACTGAACATCGTCTTCTCCAGTACTCGATTTCCTCCTTGGACCGGTACTTAGTCGAATCATCAGACGATGCATGGTCGCTTACTCGATAAGCCATAGCCTAATAAATGTTACATACATACAAATGGAAGTTTTATAAGCAATGAAACCTTAAGGGAAAAATAATAGGATGCTGAATTTCGCACCTCTACTAGTATTGGCCTTTGTTCCTTTATTGCCATTTTGCGAGCTGCACGAATAGCACTATAAACTGCCAGAGCATCATTGCCATCCACTCGAATACTTCGAACCCCATAAGCTTGCCCTTTAATCGCGACTCCATCACCTACCATTGAGAAATATTTAGGAGAATGTAGCTTAAGTTATCCGAGATAGGAACTGTGTTTGATATGATGAAAGTCATCTTCAGAGACTATTTATCGAAAATAACTGATTTTCTGTAAAATCGTAGTCTTATATAACCTATTTTTTTTTTTAGAGGTGGCACACAGAAAACATATACTAAAGATTGAAAGTAATATTCACACGTTGGGTAATGCTTTGATGAATTTTAGGAGTATTAATGATCGATAATAATGTTCTAGTATTGGTTAAAATAGTGATATGAAATTAATCCCACCATCTCAAATTATTTGTCATTTTTTTTGTTCTACAATCCCTTAAGAAATATTAATTAGGAGGGGCATTTGACTAAACTTTTCTGGCTTATTTATATACAAGTTATAATGTCCTATAGATTAAATGTTTCTTGTTTATGTGTAAATGCCGAATTTAATGATAAAATTTAGGTGGGGTAAGATGGGAAAAAATAATTAATTATTACTTGAACTTCTAAAAGCGACAAATAATTTTGAGACGTATTTTAATAATCATGACGAATAATTTGGGAGACGAGGAAGAGTAAGAGTTGAGGTAATTGTGAAGAAAAATGATGAGGAAAGTCATTTTCCTTCTTTTGTTGGTCCGCAAAAATAATTTTGAATAACCAAACACAAAAAGATAACTTATTTTATAGAAAACATTTTCGGGAGAATATGTTTCACCAGATTGAATGAGTTAAGGGGAATACTTCGAAATTGTTCAGCGACAGGGGTACTAATGGCCCATCCATTGTTGCGGCATAGAAATACAACAGGAGCTTCCAGAACTGCTGCAATATTCAAAGCACCATGGAAATCTCCCTGAAAATAATTCAACACAAAAACTCATCAAAAAAAAACTATCTACTTTATCTTCAACTGACCATTTCTCAATTTATGAGCGTCATCCTTGTGCATGGACCATGATAATCTTTTCTGTATCGTTCCAATTTTATTGGAGGTCCTCGAAGGGAATTTATCTTCAATTGAGAATGCGATAATTACATAAGTGCGTGCTTAATTCAAAATCACCTCACTAGTGGTACCATCTCCAAAATAAGTAACAGCACAAGCATCCTTTTTATCCATTTTCAGAGCATAAGCCACGCCTGCCGCATGTGGTAGCTGTGTGCTGCCAAATGAACAATATACTGCTTAATAATTGTTTAATTAGACTGAGATATATGTACTCCTTCCGTCTCAAATTATCTGTCGTGCTTTCTAAATATAGTTATGTCAAATTATTGTCATTTAGAAGTTCAAGACACAATTAGTTACATTTTTTTTACCATTTTACCCTAGCATTAATGGTTATGATTGTTCAAAGATCAATGAAGGGTAAAATAGTTAAAAACTCCTCCTAATTAATGTTTCTTGAGGGACGTGTAAAAGAGAATTGCGACAGATAATTTGAGACGGAGGGAGTATATAATTTGAACAATCTTGTGCTTCGAAAAAGGTGGGAAAGGGATATAAGATTCTTACGCAATAGTTGAAGAGACAGTGAAGTAATTGAGCTTGTTAGAACCATAATGTATTGGCATTTGCCTGCCTTTGCCATTGTCACCCTTATTTCCAAGCAATTGATTGGTAAATTCTTGCAAAGTGAAGCCACGCCATAACAGAACTCCAGGTTCCCTGTACTGAAATCATAATAGAATATGTACACTTGCATTTAGCGTTTTAAAAGAATAATTAATTGAATCAGCAGCCCATAATAATAACTATAAACTTAAAATAAAGCTATTCTTATTTATTGCACAGGGGTAAAGACTATCAAAGGCTAAAGACTATCAAATAACAGATTCAGGAGTATTTACGATAAAATTAATTTAGATAGGCACTAAATTTAGGCGCGTAGTTAGGTACTTTGTTTTTACTTGATTATATCTTGAATACGTCCTCTACGTACGATTTCTTTTCATGAGCTAAACACATAAAAATTCTTATTTCCTTTATCCAAATATATGTTTTGCAACTCAACACTTTTCTTTTTAATCTGTTAAATGAATAATATATTTTTATATTTAGAACAATTTAGAACTATTTAACTTTTAACTTTTCTTATTTTTATATTTTTATATTAGCTAAACTTGGTAAATTTAGTGTTCATTTTTCTTCTTCTAGTCAATTAGCTGTGGCATTATTGGGATTTTGACAATGAAGTGGAGAAACAAGACAACCACATTAATTACCTGAGGCAAGACAATGTCATCTGGAGTAAGTGCAGCAGCAGAAGCTATGTTAATAACTTCTTCTCCAACAGTGGTCAGATAAAAGGTTAACCTGCCTTGTTTTTTTGCTTCATCAAAAATGCTGTCCATTAATTGAAGGGTCACCATTTTGCTATACATCTTTACAGCCAAATCTTTGCTCACCTACCAAGCAGCAATCCACATTAAATTTACTCTTTTTCTTGAACAGAAAATTAATTTCAACTTGTACTTATAGAATTGAAAGGTAGATATTTACTCAGCATTTGTTGTTTACATAAACCAACCGTTTAGCTTAAATTGACATTTTATGTATTTTAATTTGACTGGACACGAAGTTTAAGAAAGTAAGGAAGACTTTTGATTCTCGTGGTCTACTAAATAAGTACTGTATAATAAACCAAAATGTAATTTGAATCGTGTGGTTATAAAAATGTCATGTACGATGTTGAAATTAAAAAGTGGAGTACGAAATATATAAAGTTACATTATTGTTTAAACAAACTAATAAAAAGAAGAAATTAAGTAAAACACAAATTGAGACGGAGAGAGGACAAAGTAAAATGAGAATACATTTTAAGTGGGTAATTTTACGCATGGTCACTCAACTTTTGTTTTAGTGCACCAAAGTTACTTCTTTGTAACAAAGACATTCACTCAACTTCGCTAAATATCACAAAAGATATTGAGTGATTTTTGTAACAAAAAAATCACTTTCACTTTGTCTAAACTTTACAGGAAGTTGCTAGACAATTATTTGTTATAAAAAAATTCATTCAACTTTACCTTAAAAGTACCACAGAAAATGTCTTTTTTGTTTCCTCATAATGACTTTCTATGATTACTTAAGAAAAGTTGAGTGACCTGTTATTACAAAAAGTAGTTCACTAACTTTTGTGATACTTAAGTAAAATTGAGTAACTTAGATAGTAAAAAATTAGTTGATGACTTTAGCGTAATAAAATGAAAGTTGGGAGACCATCAATGAAACTAAACCTATCATATAAAATGGTCTAGTGATAAATATGGCTACCCAAAACGATAGATAAATATCTATATGAAAAAGATATATTTTACATTCATTGCTTTAGTGTAAATACAACGTACGGGTAAATTCTTACTGGATTGAAATCTACTACCTGTTCGAATACACTTCCTGGAATTGGACAACCATTATTGTCAAGGACTCGATAACAAGATAACCTTGTTTCTGATGACTCTGATATGAATTTCATTTGAGAAGTAAATGGAATCTTTCCTCCTGGGAAATTCAAGGCCTGTGAATTGAGTACTAATTAGCTAAGAAGATAGAGTAGGATTATCTAAAATTTCACAGAATGATGAAAATCAGCATAATGCTTCTTCCAATCATAAAATAAAACCATCCCAGCTTAAAATCTTGTGAATACAACGATCGAAATACTATCTCCAATCAACTTCTTAGCATAAAAAGAGAGAATAAAAAAACTGGCTGTCATGTTAATGGGCATGACGGGGTGGTTGAATAAAGAGAAATATGCTTAAGCTGCTAAAAGGGATCTACCTCATGTTAATGGGCCAAAATAACTCGAAATCATTCTTTAAACCCGCTCCATCATTTAAACTGAACTAAATAATAACCCTTAGCCCACTTTATTCCCCGATACATAGGTATGAAGCTTGAGAGGGTGGGGGGAATAAAGGGGATCTTATGGGTTACATTATTTGGTTGGGTCGGGTTTAAACCTGATGGGCAAGGGAGGTTATTTTGGCGTGATGCCTGACCCTTTTTTCCTAGAAGCTTTTTGAATCTTTCACGAAGCTAATACATCATGTCATAAATACCCTAGCCGAATGCTTATTCAAAGGGGTCAAAAATACATAGGTTTGTTTTTGGCTCAAATATACTTCAAACTAACAAGTTAAAATTAACTCTTTAAAAAGCAAATGTTATTAAAAATTCAATTTAAAAAAAAAATGCGAATCTCAATTTTTTAAATCACGGAATTTTATTATTGACCAGATCATTTTTGAAAAAATACTGGATTTTTTTTTTAAATTCTGCAACATGAAAAGGGATTTGATAATTTGTAAGGGTATTATAATAAAGGATTTAGACCAAAAGGTAAGGAGGAGTTTTATGACCAATGTTTTGTTCATAAATCGAATTACTTTTGGATCATTTGAGTTGCAATATATATGTAAGGACTATAATAAATATAGATAAATTTTACCAATGTTTTCTTCATGTGGGAAATATATGATCATTATTACAATAAATTCACAAATGCAAATTTCTAACAATTTAAGGAATTTAAAAGTTAAACCTATGTAATAATAAACTCAAAGTGAATAACATTACCACCTAAAGCAAACATGTACATTAAATAAATAAATAGGTGTGAGTTTTCCGGAAATGGAGGTACAGTAATGGGAAGTAGGTTGGGGTATCAAATAGTATAACTTTTGGTATTTTATTGAGTTTACTCTTTATATATTCATAATGTTAAAAAAAAAAAAAATTATACAATCAAATTACATAAAAGATACCCACATGTACATGGAAAATAACAAAAAATAATTTGATTGTATAAAAAAAGTATTCATAACAGGTGCAAATAGTTACCTAGAAAATAAAGCAATATCGCTTAAATTATATTATAATATTAATGTGCATAAGGGCCTGTTTGGATTGGCTTATTTTAGGTGTTTTTAAGCCAAAATAGCTTTTAAGCACTTTTGTAGTGTTTGTATAATTTAAAAAAAAAAAATGTTTTTAAGCACTGATTATTAAGCCAAAATAACAAAAATAAGGCAAAAGTCATAAGTTAGGATTCCTAACTTATTAATTATCGCTTATAAGCCAAAAGTATAAGCTCATCCAAACAGGCTCTAAATAAATTTACACGGTCAATGCATGATAGTTAATCCCTTTCTTGTTGCATTAATAGTGGTAGTAAAATACAAAATTTGATAAAGCAAGACTATATATTGATCATTATGGAAAAAATATAGAGATAGTGTAAAGAGGAAGAGAGTTGATCAAAGATTACTTGGTTCTCATCATGATTAATGTCAACATGATAATCCTCCTCATAGTAGTGTGGCTCTAGTTGCTCTCTTTCTTTGGTGGACTCAAAATAGGAAAATGGCCTTGAACCTCTCTGGCGAAGAAGAGACGAAGGACAAGCCCTTTGATCAAAATGGTTCAAAGTTCTTCTTGATCTTGAAATCCACATAGCCATTGCTAGTGTTTCTTATGGAGAAATGTAACAAAACAAAAAAGAGCTTGAAGATGGTGTTATTATAGAAGAATACTAGACATGCAACTACTCCAATAATGTTGAATTTCCTTCTGTGTGAAGTAATATTTATAGGGCCTAAATAGGAAATAGTTGTACTTCGCCACTAGTTTCTCTCATTTGGTTATATAAAATACTATAGTATAATCAGAAGCAGAGCCAGAATTTCAATTTTATGAGTTCTGAATTTTTAGAATGACGACTTCAAGTGCTAGCTCGTAACTAATCGAGTTGTAAACTTAATATGTGTGCGTATTTAATATGAACATATTAATAAGGAATATCTATTTGTTTTGAGCAAAACTAACGAGTTCGAGCTTGCCGTCTCGGGGACTTCTAACTACGCCCCTGTTAGTACTTTATTTTATTAATTAAATTATATTTATAAAATCGATAATCGGATTATGAAAGAATATTTGTAGGTAAACCTTTTCAAAAGTATGAAATTTGTAATCTTAAAAACAAGGCAAGTTACTAATTGCCACGGGTAAAATGACCTAACGGTATAAAGTGTTATTTATAATGCCCGCAGTTAAAGTCAAACAATTTTAGTTTTTGAGTATAACATTAAACTTTTTTAGTGCAGATTTTGGTAATTTTGTTATAAAGGCATGCACTTTCTTTCGTACTTTTATGGTCATCTTGGTACCTAACCGTATGTTTTCTTGTCCAATGCCCATGATATCGATGTAGTCGGAGCATTCTATGAAAACTATAATACAAAGATTAAATAATAATAGAATCATTTAGTGAATACATTTTTTTAAATGATAATGATGGATCTGAAACCACAGAAAAGGCAGTACATGAACTATGTGTAAGGCTCATTGCTTTTCTTTTTTGGTTGTGTCAAATAATTGACGATGTTACCCTATTTGGCATGCTTTTAGAAAGTTTAGGATGGTTTGGTTGAAGGGATGATGATAATAAGTTTGGGATAAATGTGATATTGTTTTAACTTTATATTTAGTTGAAATTTTTTATTTTGGTATAAGTAATTCCTCAATTTATCTATACCGTAATTGTGGTATTATTTTTATACCATATTAACGTGGTACAACAATTTCGAAATTAGCGAATTGTGGAATAAATAATCAAATTTAGAAAATGCCCTTCTAGAGAGCTCTTTTTCCGGAGTCCTCTAAGATGACAAGGTTAAAATTTTACCCAAATTTATCTAATATAAAACCAAACACATATTTATATTACAGCACCTATATCCCATTTTAATCAAATTCACTAAATATCTAAAGAAAATGTATCCACTAAATAATTAATCATGCATATTGTAATTCTAATATAACTTATTTATAAACCAAACGACCTCGTACGATATCATGGGCACATTGAAAGAATTGGACAAACGTACGGACCTTAGGTACGAAGATGATCATAAAAGTACGAAAGAAAGTGCATTGCCGTTATAACATATTAACAAAATTTGTTCTAAAAAAATAGCATACTAAAGCTTTCGTCAAATTCCTCAACCAGAAAAACCACGCTTAGTTTAATTAGCGCTATACTATTCAGAAAATATACCTATCGAACACCTTTTTGACACTAAGCAAAATAATAAGGAGAGTGTGATGTACTCGCTAATGACGTGGAAAAGTAGCGAATCAACCGAGTACATGTGTCATTTTGGGTCCCAAATCTGAATGAAAATATTATGAGAAAAAAATTAAAGGGAAAAAAAAGAAAATAAGAATCTAATTTCTGATCCTAGCCCGACATACCAATCTTTCTTCCTCCTTTCTTCAACGCCGCCGTCCACCTGTCGTCGTCCATCCACCTAAAGCCAATATTTTTATTTTCTTTGTTAGATGTAATTCTTTTTTTTATTTTAGATATGATTTTCTTCTATCTAAAGGTGTGGTTCTATCTTCTATGGTTCGTATTCACTTAGCAAAGGTGGGGATGGTGAATCTCCATTTTTTCCGGCTACAAGGTGAAGAAAAAAAAAAGAACTTAAAAAGAACTATACTAAAAAAGGAATGAATTAAAGGAAATTTGAAAAAAAAAAAAAAAAAGAGAGAAAAAAGAAGAATGGCGGAGATAGAGGGGAATGGGGGATGGCAAAGATGTATTGCAGGGTGGAGAGTAAGACGTACAGTGTCTATTTCTTTTTTACTTCTATTTTTTTTTAATTATTTAGATTATAGATATTTTTAGGTGTATAATGCTGGAAAAAAAAATGAAAAATATTTTTTTAGCTTATTTAACACGCTTAGAGGGATTGAGAAACACTTTTTTCTTATATCGGACAAAGTGTTCGATAGGTACATTTTCCTTTGAATAGTATAGGTGCGAAATTGAAACAACGTTATTTCGATGGTCGCGAGGAATCCGATTAAATTTGGGATACTTATAATGGGTCTATCAATGATTGTGATGGTCCATACTCAAAAATTAAAATAGTTTGACTTCAACAGTGGGCACTATAAATAACATGGAGGAAACGAGAGAATTGACTATAGCATTTAACTCGATAAAGCCCTCTCCCGCTGTCCATGCTTGCATAAAAATGGAAAATACCAAAAAAGTAAGAGAGAACCTCTCCTTTAGGTCATAATAAAAAAAGAAAGAAAAAAAAGCTTCTGCATCACTAGACTGTGCAATTTCTGCAACGCATTAATAAAATCATAAAGATTTACCTACCGAAAGTTAGGTAGGCATTTGGGTATGATTTGGTTGAGATTTGAAATAGAGGCAGCGATAAAATTTTGAGTTTATAAGTGCTGGATATTAAAAAATGTATAAGTAACTTATACATATTAAGTGAATTTATAAACAGAAGAGTTTGAGCCGAAGTTACTGGATTATGCTGAATCCATTGAAGAAGCTCTAGCTCAGCCTTTGATTTGAAGTTAAATGAATAATGAGTATTTAAAAGTTAGAAGTTGTGTTTGAACATAAAAATAGACTTGGAGTTCTGTGAGCGGAACTTGCAAAGACTTGAAGAGAAAAAAAAAGCTTCAAAAATCTGCTTTTTCAAACTTCAAATTCTATATTTCAAGTTATAATTTAAATAAGGGAAAAGGGTAAAAAATGCTCCTCTACTTTGGGAAAAAGGCTAAAAATATCCTCCTTTACAAATTTGGGTCTAAAAATAAAGCTCCCATCATTAAAATTTTCAAATATAAGTAAATAAACCTCTCTCCTGGAGCCATCGTTGGGTCCAAAATTTTTAACTTGTTATAGAGGATGACTATTACACCTATAACGGCATTGATAATTAAATAATATTTCGATGTTATAGGCAAAAAAGATGCATAAAATCTAATTTTCATATTTAATTGCTAAATTCTAAGCTTAATCACACTTTGTATGACGAAGGAAAATCGTTCAATGATAAAAAAATATTCATATAATATTTTTTATTGTAATAGTTTATTAAATGTTCAAATATTTGGTCAAAATCTCTACACTTATTGTTGGTAATCATAGATATTTCATTTGTATAAAGATGGTTAATTATTATATTACCATAAAAAGAAGATAGTTGTTATATGGGGGGTAATTTTACAAAGAGCCTACTGTTATAAAGTTGGTTGTTGCTGTTATAAGTGAAATGTTGTTATAGAGAACTAAATTTTAACATAAAAAATCGGTTCCGAAAAAAATTGGCTGTTACAGAGAGGTGTTGTTATATGCGGGTGCTATTATAGAGAGGTCTGATTGTACCCTTATCTTAACGGAAATCCCCAAAATAACTCGATGTTATTTTTAAACCCGCTCCATTTAAACCCAACTCAACTACATAAAAAACCCATATGCGACTAATTTGTTCCCGAGTCCTACATTTGGAGTCACTAGGCCAAGGAGCGGGTAACCATATGGATTTTTTATTTAGTTGGACGAGTTTAAATGGAGCGGATTTAAAAAAGAAATTGGATTATTTTGGGGATTTTCATTAAGACGGGGTATATTTGAAACTTTAATGATGGAAGAGGTATTTTTGACCCAAATTTGTAATTAGAAGATATTTTTAGCTCTTTTTTCAAAGTAAAGAGGTATTTTTGACCCTTTTCCCTTTAAATAATGAGTCAATTTAATAAATAAACACTTATTTAAAATAACTTTCAAATTTTAAATACTTGAGCCAAAACAATGGCCAAACGGGTGTAAATATCTTTTGACAAAAGCAATATTTAATGTTCGTGTTGCAATTTGGTCAATTATTTCAACTTAAAACACATAATTTAAAATTTGAAAAACGGGTTAAAGAAATATTTCAAGTGAATAATGATATTCACTCACAAGCTCTCAATCTTTTCTTAAGTGAAATTCACATCCAAATACAACTTTAGTATGATGGATAAGCAAAAATAGTGATGGGATAAAAATTTAGTACCACCTCATCCTTTGTTTGGTTACTAATCGTGGGATAAGTTATCCCAGGATTAAAAATAGTGATGGGATAACTTATACCCATCAGAGGGTGGAATTATTATCTTGGGATAACTTATCCCAGGATAAAACAGTTAAATTGACTAAAATAGCCCTGAGGTTCTCAAAATCCTTTTTCTACTATATAAGGTGGAGGATATTTTTGTAAACAAACAACTTTTTCTTAAAAGTTATGCAATGCATGTTACTTTTAATACAACAAACCAAACAATCGATAAGAAATAATATCAGGATAACTAATCCCAACATAAATAATCCCAGTATAACTTATCCAAACATAATTAATCCCATCATAACTTGTGTTCAAACCAAACGACCACTAAGTTTTAAATATATTATTTTCAATTTTAACCTTACAAACGCATTTATTTTTAATTTCAATTGAAAACTATCAAATCGCCTACCTAATATTTACAAATGAAGTCATGTTTCTTATTGGGTCTTACGAAATCAGAGCCACAACTAGGATTTGAAGTTTGTAAATTCGGTATTTAATCCTTTTTAATAACTAGGCTCTAAAATAATAAATTATATATATCAAATAATTTTTTTAAGATAAATATAAAAAATAATCAAAACTATTAAGTAGGCGTTTGGACATGCGGTTTGAAACCATGGTTTGAAATCATGAGATGAAACCAACATTTGGACATGCATTTCATCTCATGGTTTCAAACCCCAAATCATCCGAAAAGGCATGATTTGGGGTTTCAAACCATGGTTTCAAAAAATTTAAATATAAAATTTGACTCATAAGTTTATATTTTGTAAAAAGAGACCCATAAGTCGGTAGATATTTTTAACAATTACTCCCACCAACCATTTACCAACTTCATTAACTTTCATCAACATTTATTTATGTCTACCAACTTCATTACTATTCATGTTAAATTTTCGTTTGTATTGAACTAAAGTTTGATCAATTGATATTGTATTTTTTAGAAAGACGCCTACTAGCGTATTAATTTTGTTATGAACTATAACTTGCTCATTTGGTAAGATTGTATAAGAATTGGGAACATTTTGATAGTTTTCACAACTTGTGTAATTTTTATGTCTATAAGAGAAGATACAACTTAATATATCCAAATTGCACGTCCAAACATAATTTGAAACCATGATCAAATCGTGGTTTCAAATCATGTCCAAACGGCTCCTAAGTTCGGTCAAACCCGCAAGCAATAGTTTAACTCCGCACGAAACCCCACCTGCGAAGAGATGAAAGGAGTTCCCACAAAGTTTGTTCATATCAACGGCTGCTCTTTCTCCATTTTTATTAGAAAGGAATAGCAGCCTAACATGAAAAATCCTTTGGGCCACATTGATTGTAATCTGTAGACAAAAAGACGTTGGGGGACTCCGGCTTGTCATGGCATTGTTGCACCATATACCGTTTTGATGACCCATTATAATTCTTTTTTTTTTTTTTTTAATTTTATGTCATGTTGCAAATTGAGAGAAAATGCAATAATATAAAATAAGGTATATTTAGGAAAGAGATGTAGAGAGAAGGGAGACGACTTTTCTTCTTATTTCAAGTGTGTATTTTCATGTGCAAAGAGTGTCCTATATATAGTTTCAAAGTACATCCCAAAGGTTACTAAGAATTAAGTTACCATAATAAATAAATAAATAAATACATGTACACAAGTGGTTCATGAAATGTAAACTATTGGGAAACTAAATGTACAACACCATAATGTAATTGTCACACCCCGATTTCCAATAGGGTGTGATGGGCACCCGACCCTTACCTAGGGCCGAGCGAACCCGCAGACTCTCATAATACTCATAGCCATACTGGGCCCACAAAGCATAACATAAGCACGGTGGTGAAATTTTTTTTTTCGGAAAACACCATGCCTTCCATTTTTTTTTCAAAGCAAAGCGAATTCGTAACCATAGCGAATCTATAAACACACGAGGTTCATAACACAATCGTCTTCGATACATAGGCTTACATAGCCGTTTACAAACGAACATTTCATACACACGACAACTTGTCTGCAAAGTCTCTAACATAACTCCGAATACCGTACAAAGCATTCGACTCGGCAAAGACTCGGAGGAAATGGAGCTCGCTTGACCTAAATAGAACATCTTCTTAACATCATCCGCTCAGTACATTCAGGTACTACATGCGGCATGAAACGCGGCCCCGAAGAAAGGGGGTCGCACGGAATATGTGTACCGAGTATGCAGCGTAAAATACGAGAAAACGAAATAAAGTGTACCAAACGCGAGAATAATAGTCCCGAATACCAACGCACTTACATCCGACATCCGGATCATACATGCATTCACACCTATACCGCGGCCCGGGGAACCCGGCGGCTAATATCAACAATATATAATTATACCGCGGCCGGAACCGGCGGTTAATAGCACAAATATACAAACAACACACACACACACATACCGCGGTCGAGAATCCCGGCGGTCGTATCACGACCAGCGGTCAATATCCGACGGACGATATCACATATACACGTGCCGCGGCCAAGTATCCAGCGGTGTCACCGCAGCTCCAGCATCAAGTATCCGGGACAATATCACACATACCGGCCGGGACTCGGCGAAAAAAGGTAATAACAATACACACGAGCGAGAATGCGTAGCAACCATACGTACATAATTTCTTTTGTGCAAACTCGGCGAGAACAACCCAAGCAAGCCATTCTTTTAAAAAGCAAGTCATTAGTCGTCAAGTCGGGTTTATCGGAATTAGTGTACAATAGTTACAATTTTGCGAAATCGTTCTTATGTGTCAAAATGTATTATCAAACGTAATAAAGTAGTTAAAATAATTATTTTAAAATAGTCGGGCAATGGTCAAAGGTTCTCTTTTCAAAATCACACAAATATACCAAGCAGGGCAACATTGGGAGATCTCGGGATGCGCGGGCTCCACCTCAGGTCGAGCCGAGGCGGCGGACATAAATTACAAACATTAGGCTACCTAAAGCCATCCATAAAAGTTTCGGAGCGATCCGGATACGTTTGCAGCTACAAGGGTTTAAGCAACCTTTTGACCAAATATGAAGATTATAGTTCAATTACGGCTCGAATGAATAGTAGGCAAAATCAACTCGGCTTTCCGAGAGCACTATCCCCGAGGTTCCGATCTTAGCCTAGTAGGGCTAGGACATGCCAAAAAAAGAAAAGGAAGGCTTTACATACACGGATGGCGGCTTACGCTCCTTAAATCTCGGTTCCCGTTTCGTCAAAACTCGCAAATGGTCATTCTTACAATTACTATTCATGCAAGCTTATATTTCAACTTGGGGTTATTCTTGGCTACCGAAATTCCGGCAGCACTTCCCCTATAATTATGACACCTCCGAGATTCAACTCGGCTCAAAACAATCAACAACAACCAACAACAACATCAACAACCCAATAAAACGCAATATGACCTATTTGGTCATCTTTCCAACATAAGGTCATAACTTCCGTTTCCAACTTCGTATTTCCAATTCAATCTCAACATATTAATCAAGATCACTACAATTCCATTCGGAAACATATCATAACATTTCTACCACGCATATACAAAATATCGGTAAAATATACAAAGCATGCAAACTTTCCACCAAAACCACAATTTATCCAATTCTTCCAATCTTTAACATACAAGTTCGTAACACATTTCCATCATCCAAATTCATCAACCTTAATCATAATTTACACCTTAAACACTTCATTCCCGTCATTTCATCAATTCATACTAAATCAACATAAACTTCCACATTCCATTTTCATACAACTTACATCATTTTCTCTACACTTACAATACAAGGATCATAACAACACATCTAACATATCAAACAAAACAATTCATCATTATTTCCAATTCTTCCATATCCACGGCCAACTTCTATATTTTTCCAACTCAATCAAATTCATTCAACTTTCAATTCCAAAACGATTTCTACCATAACCACAACTAGATTATAACATAATTTCAACACCAATTCCATGCACACACACGCGCCACATATCTACATACACACACACGGCCTATTTCCAATTCATAGCACTTCCATAATTTCCATTCATATTTACATACTTCAACATGCATACACCCTTCACAACACAAGAAAGAGAAGCAATTCTTACCTTTTCTTCCACTCCACACGTTAGCTCAAGTCTCCAAAGATGAAAACGAATGGCTTGTTGGTCCAAACAACGATTCCACGTTAACGAGCACCCTTGAATTAGTAGGAATACAATAAGAGAATAATTTTTGGGGACAAAATTTGAAGGGTCAAAAGTTGATGACCATGGCGAATGGCCATGGTTTATGTCTCCTTTTCTTTCTTTCTTCTTTCTCAATTTTTCTTGAAGCTTCCAAATGATAAGGCTCCCTTATATAATTGTCACATGGAAAATTAATTAAGTCAAGTGGGCTTGGCCATTGTATGGCCGGCCACCCCTCACTCTTTTGGGCCTAATTTTTCCTTTTTATTTTTTTGAGCCCAATTGGTTGTAAATCTCGTTTTGTAATTCCCGAATCAAATTCTCAAAATTCCAATTTTGCCCTTGGCCTTCCTCAATATTTCACATTCAATATTTCCTTAGACATCACATGCACCTTAAGTAAGATCCATCTAAAGCCTTATTTCTTACCATTCCGAATTATCTCCCGATTTTTTCCGAATACGCACAAAATGCGAAATATAACACCAACCTTACTCTTTAACACTTCATACCATCGAAAGATGAATATATCGACTTATCTTCAAGGAAAAATCAACAAAATCGGAAATTAAAAGTCTTGTCTTTAACTCGTCGCAAAACAACTTAAAATATTCCGACATACAAAGTACGGGGTGTAACATCCTTTCCCCCGCTTTAGAACATTCGTCCTCGAATGTTCAACTAGCCTTACGAGGTCTTACAAGCACCGGGGAGATTTCGACGAGTTTCCACTCTACATTTCTTGCTATCTCAAAACCTCGGACACGAAGAAAATACCAACAAAGTGCCTCATGGCCATCATACGTACATACATCATACCATATCGCGACCACGCGTGGCTCCCAATATCATCAATAATACCAAACGATAAACATACCTCGCATGCCCAACTCAAACGGCACCTGCTACACCTTCTTATTTGCTTTCCCCTTTAGGCTTCAACTCGTACTTCGATCGCAACTTCAATATCTTTCCCAACATACATCTTCATACCTTTGCTTACCCGTACTTCGTGACTTCCAACATCATCAATCACTTCCTCCTATCGGCGTCGTTCATTTCTGCAATCACAAATCGGGATAAGGAGTCCCATCTCCTATGTCTTGGCTCTATGGCACGATCTCGAAATGAAAGGAGAGTAACCATCCTAAATGCCCAAGTAGCCTCCTCGTTTATAATGTGGCGCGCAACACACCATAAACAAGACTCTACTGGACACGACTTTGCAGACAACCCCTAGGACAAACCTGGCTCTGATACCACTTTGTCACACCCCGATTTCCAATAGGGTGTGATGGGCACCCGACCCTTACCTAGGGCCGAGCGAACCCGACTCTCATAATACTCATAGCCATACTGGGCCCACAAAGCATAACATAAGCACAGGGTGAAATTTTTTTTTCGGAAAACACACATGCCTTCCATTTTTTTTTCAAATCAAACAGAATTCGTAACCATAGCGAATCTATAAACACATGAGGTTCATAACACAATGCGTACTGATACATAGGCTTACATAGCCGTTTACAAACGAACATTTCATACACACGACACTGTCTGCAAAGTCTCTAACATAACTCCGAATACCGTACAAAGCATTCTGACTCGGCAGCACTCCGGAGGAAATGGAGCTCGCCAACCAAATTTTAACATCTTCCTCGCTAACATCATCTCATCCGTGGGTACACACGCGGCATGAGCTTAAACGTGCGAAGAAAGGGGTCGTGCAGAATATGTACCGAGTATGCAAAGCGAAAAATACGAAACGAAATAAAGTGTACCAAACGCGAGAATAATAGTCCCAATACCAACGCACTTACATCGACATCCGGATCGTACATGTATTCACACCTATACCGCGGCCGGGAACCCGGCGGCTAATATCACCAATATATAATTATACCGGCCAGAACCCGGCGGTTAATAGCACAAATATACAAACGACTACACACACACACACACATAGCGGTCAAGAATCCAAATCATGTCACAAATGCAGGATCATATCCGACGATATCACACATACACATGCCGCGCTAATATCCGGCGGTCATGTCATGACCGCTGTCAAGTATCCAACGGACAATATCACACATACGGGCCGGGACTCGGCGAAAAAGGTAATAACAATACACACGAGCGAGAATCGTAAGCAACCATACGTACATAATTTCTTTTATTGCAAACTCATAGAACAACCCAAGCAAGCCATTCTTTAAAAGCAAGTCATTAGTCAAGTCGGGTTTATCTAATTAGTGTACAATAGTTACAATTTTCAAATCGTTCTTATGTGTCAAAATGTATTATCAAACGTAATAAAGTAGTTAAAATAATTATTTTAAAATAGTCGGCAATGGTCAAAGGTTCTCTTTTTCAAAATCACACAAATATACCAAGCGAGGCAACACTGGGAGATCTCGGACGCGCGGGCTCCACCTCAGGTCGAGCCGAGGCGGCGGACATAAATTACAAACATTAGGCTACCTAAAGCCATCCATAAAAGTTTCGGAGCGATCCAGATACGTTTGCAACAGCTACAAGGGTTTAAGCAACCTTTTGACCAAATATGAAGATTATAGTTCAATTGCGCTGAATGAATAGTAGGCAAAATCAACTCGGCTTTCCGAGAGCGTAATTATCCCCGAGGTTCCGATCTTAGCCTAGTAGGGCTAGGACATGCCAAAAGAAGAAAAGGAAGGCTTTACATACCGACGGCGGCTTACGCTCCTTAAATCTCGCCCGTTTCGTCCAAAACCGCAAATGGTCATTCTTACCAATTACTATTCATGCAAGCTTATATTTCAACTGTTATTCTTGGCTACCGAAATTCCGGCAGCACTTCCCCTATAATTATGACACCTCCGAGATTCAACTCGGCTCAAAACAATCAACAACAACCAACAACAACATCAACAACCCAATAAAACGCAATATGACCTATTTGGTCATCTTTCCAACATAAGGTCATAACTTCCGTTTCCAACTTCGTATTTCCAATTCAATCTCAACATATTAATCAAGATCACTACAATTCCATTCGGAAACATATCATAACATTTCTACCACGCATATACAAAATATCCGTAAAATATACAAAGCATGCAAACTTTCCACCAAAACCACAATTTATCCAATTCTTCCAATCTTTAACATACAAGTTCGTAACACATTTCCATCATCCAAATTCATCAACCTTAATCATAATTTACACCTTAAACACTTCATTCCCGTCATTTCATCAATTCATACTAAATCAACATAAACTTCCACATTCCATTTTCATACAACTTACATCATTTTCCTACACTTACAATACAAGGATCATAACAACACATCTAACATATCAAACAAAAACAATTCATCATTATTTCCAATTCTTCCATATCCACGGCCAACTTCTGTATTTTTTCCAACTCAATCAAATTCATTCAACTTTCAATTCCAAAACGATTTCTACCATAACCACAACTAGATTATAACATAATTTCAACACCAATTCCATGCACACACACGGCCACATATCTACATACACACACACGGCCTACTTCCAATTCATAGCACTTCCATAATTTCCATTCATATTTACATACTTCAACATGCATACACCGCTTCACAACACAAGAAAGAGAAGCAATTCTTACCTTTTTCTTCCACTCCACACGTTAGCTCAAGTCTCCAAAGATGAAAACGAATGGCTTGTTGGTCCAAACAACGATTCCACGTTAACGAGCACCCTTGAATTAGTAGGAATACAATAAGAGAATAATTTTGGGGACAAAATTTGAAGGGTCAAAAGTTGATGACCATGGCCGAATGGCCATGGTTTATGTCTCCTTCTTTCTTTCTTTCTTCTTTCTCAATTTTTCTTGAATCTTCTAAATGATAAGGCTCCCTTATATAATTGTCACATGGAAAATTAATTAAGTCAAGTGGGCTTGGCCATTGTATGGCCGGCCACCCCTCACTCTTTGAAATTTTTCCTTTTTATTTTTTGAGCCCAATTGGTTACAAATCTCGTTTTGTAATTCCCGAAACAAATTCTCAAAATTCCAATTTTTGCCCTTGGCCTTCCTCATATTTCACATTCAATATTTCCTTAAACATCACACGCACCTTAAGTAAGATCCATCTAAAACCTTATTTCTTACCATTCCGAATTATCTCCAATTTTTTCGAATACGCACAAAATGCGAAATATAACACCAACCTTACTCTTAACACTTCATACCATCGAAAGATGAATATACGACTTATGCTTCAAGGAAAAATCAACAAAATCGGAAATTAAAAGTCTTGTCTTTAACTCGTCGCAAACAACTTAAAATATTCCGACATACAAAGTACGGGGTGTAACAGTAATGTAATTGTAACACTCCCCCTTGGATGTCCATTTGAGAGATAGCGTGTCTCGTTAAAACCTTAATTACTAGGAAAAAGAGTACACACATCTTGTAATACGCATTGAGTGCTGCCTCGTTAAAAACCTTACCAGGAAAACCTAATTGGGATAAAAGCTAGATTAAGGGAAAAAGAGTACAACACGAATTTTCTTCCCCCTGATGGAAACTTCACTTGATATCTTGGAGACGACACATTGCAATCTTTTATCTCTGCTTCTCAGTGGTTGATGTTGGTAATGCCTAAGTGAACAAATCTGCAAGATTATCAATCGAATAGATTTGTTGAACATCTATTTCACCATTTTGTTGAAGATCATGTGTGAAAAAGAATTTTGGTGAAATTCGCTTTGTTCTGTCTCCTTTGATGTATCCTCCCTTCAATTAAGCTACGCAAGTAGTATTATCATCAAACAATATTGTTGGAATCTTCGTTTGCAAAGAAAGACCACATAATTGCAAAATTTGTTGAGTCATTGATCTCAACCATACACACTCTCGACTAGCTTCATGAATGACTATCTCCAGCATGATTTGAAGACGTAACTGGTAGAGTTTGTTTCGTTGAACGTCATGATATAGTTGTATCCCATAAGTAAATATGTAGCCTGTTTGATACCAGGCTTTATGTGGATCGGACAGATAAGCTGTATCTGCATAACCAATCATCTCTGATTTAGATTCATTAGAATAAAATAATCTCATATCAGTTATTTCCTGAAGATCAGTATTGACCATTGATCATACTACTTGCAACACAATTTAAAAGAATGCAGGTGGTTGATGCAGAGATCAAGAGAGTTGGAACTCTAACATATAGCTATAGGAAATAAAATAGGATAACAAATCTACTCGAGAAAGAAGAAAGTAGAGAAGTTAGCAAGCATAAAGCTTTTTGAAAATACATTTTTACCTAGCTAGCCTCTTGTTTTGTTGATGAAACAAATTAGAAATTACTTGTTTTAGACAAACATAGAGTAATACTAATTTGGTAAGGAACAATTTAAATTTGTGAGGACAAGCAGTTCGTCTCACACTGTACTTTATTATGACACATAATAATATCGTCCGAACCTAATAAAAGAAAGTAACATCTGTTTACCCCAAAATTAGGTAATAAGCTGAATTTGTAAATGAGGTATAGGATATGTGGATACTTTAATCTATTTCGATTAATGAGGAATGTATATGCGGATTCGTTTATATTATGGATTTGAGCTAGATATATATATGTATATTTCAATGCTATATCGAATATGATAGAACGACGTTAAACAGTACAACCCGGGCCAAAATTAGAAAGAGAGTGAGAGAGAGAGAAAGCTTCAATATAAATTCTAATACAATGTTTTAGATCTGAAAAGTTAACCCCTAAAAGTAGGGAAGTGGCCCCTATTTATAGTTTTTCTCTATGGGTCTTTCATACATCATAAAGCCCTTTTAGAATAAAGGAAGCCCTAATATGGATAAGGTTGGGTCGTACGGTCCGTCACCCGTACGACCCGACAGTAATATATGGCAAAACGGTCTTCACGATTGACGGTCAATGGCCATCACGATCAACTCGGCCGTAGCAGAAACCGGACCAACGGCCCGATCAACTTTTCGGCCGTAGAAACCGAACCAACGGCCACGATCAACTCGGACGTTCCCTCGGTTTCTTCTCAAGGAGCCGAGCCGATATCTCAACCGAAGAGAAACCATAGCGAGCCTACGGCACTTTAGACATAGTTCGTCCAAGCTCAACTACAACAAAGAATTCGAAGTCGAGAAACCTTCCTAGTTGCGGACGGAGGCACGCACGTAAGGCGATATCTCTGCGTCAATTCACCGAAGATAAACGATCGTGTCCTGGGCGGTGTGATGGGATAACCGTACGGGTGCAAGTGTTCGCCCCCGATCACCGATGAATCGAATTATCGACCATAGGAAGGCTTTTTGTATGTCAACGCTCAAGCTCAAAACCCACAATCGATCCCGATTATATTGGAGATGTCACCCAGGACTTATAATGTAACGGCTGCTCAAATTGGTCCGATAACTGAGGACCGTAGTCGCTCCTCACTGCTGGCCAACAACGCCAAAAAAGAATTCACGACGACCCATTTGATCCGCTTGTATTCCCAGAAGCCCGTTCAGGGGTGTAATAAAGCTGAGACTCTAATCAGATCTTTTCCAAAATGGATGAAGACGTAGACCGGGATGGTTAGAGCACGTCTAGGTGAGGACCGCGACATTATTCCGGTGAGTATATGCCCTTCCCGAAAAATGAACGATAACCGTAAGTTCTCGATTCTCTCATTATTTATTCTTGGATTCTTTCATCTAACCCTTCGTATTTACACTTCCCCTTTTCTTTTCATCAGTAGTGGTACGGATACCTCAGTAGTTCACATATGAACGAGTGGGTTGAAGCGCTCCCTCGACTAACATAGCCACGAAGAACTGACATGGGGAATCCTGTCGCGCGGTCGATGGGTTGCCTAAAATCATAGTTACACCGCTTTTGAGTTAGAATATAACGTATCTTCATATAACGTATCTTCGCCGTTTTTTCTTCTTTTTCCATAACCTCTTCGATATTTAGTTTACCCAAGGCCTTGAACGAATCGAGGGCACCGAGAAAGCGCCCGAACAAGTCGGCCGACAACCGCCGTTGTTCGACGACGGTCATCCCGCATCATCGCCGCCGCAACAAAAGACTTGGCCGAAGCCCCTGGACAAAGGGAGAAACCGAGGAAAAGGGCTGGTGACATCGTCCTAGACTTCTAAGAGACGAAGAAGAGCCCGATTTGATTATTCGACTGGGCGGCGTGGCCCCATCCTTCGAGTCCGTCCCGAGAAAGAAGCTACCGTTCCACCCTCCTCGGCCCCGAGAGACCTTCCGTCCACCGCTAACAGGAAGAAATCCTTTACCCGACACCTCTAAGGTCCATTGAATTCATTGATTTTTCGGTGATGCCCTTCCGAGGAGATTCCCCCGGCAGCGTTCCAGAAGATCCCGCCGACTCCGACCGCCGAGGCCGACCAAGCGCCGAGCCGACACCCGACACCGAGGTCTCAACGGACATCGGCTCACCCAGCCCCGCCGGGGACCCGCCACCATTCGACACCTCGCTCCTACCGAGGCCGCCGCGTTTATTCTCGCTCTTCTCATCGCACCGAGGTCGACAACCTCGATGACATGTTTTTTGATACACTCGCTACCTGGAACATAAGCTCGACATCTTCCCATCCCTTGTAGCCACGAGGCGCTAGTCGGGCCCACTGAAATTGGTGCAAGGAGAGTTTAGCGCGCACCTTTCCCGCTCCAACGTGGAACTCGGTGAGACTCTGGACGGCCGTGGTTAACGTTCCGGAGCAGACTGCAGCCTTTCTTCGTCTCGATCGTGCGAGGCATACGAAGGCCCTCGTCTCGGGAGCTCTGGAGGAAGAGCAAGCACGGTCGGAGTCCCTCGCGCAGCCCAATTAACGAAGGCACGCAGATGCTGGCACCTGCAAGCTTATCACCCTATCCTTGCATAATTCTATGTGAATTTTTAGTTTTCGTTTAACTTCTCCGTTTTTTTACAGAGTGTGGTGCTTGTTAACGAAGCCTTCATCCTGCTCGAAAGAAGAGCAAGAGCACGACCCAGAGGTCACCGGACGCCTGCCGTTCCGGGAAAATCTGAGAAGTTCAAAGACCTTGCGGTGCAAAGGAGATGAACCGAGCCGAGCAGCCGTCCTCACCAACCTTCAGCCCCGAGTTGATGCAACAAAGGCCGGTAGAACCTTTGATTAAAGGATGAGCTGGCCGGGATTGCGGAGAAGAACCGGCTTCCGGGCCGGAGAAAGTCGGTCTCAACCAAGACAACGCCGTTTTTCTTCCAAGCTTAGGCGAGCTCGAAACCATTATCTCTTAACTCCGAGAGGAGCTTGACCCTGGCCAAGTCCGCTGAACATGGCCGAGAGGCACCGATAACTTGAATCCGAGAGTGCTGGCATGAAGAGAGAACGCAGGGCATTCGAGCAAAAGTCGAGGGATAGGTCTCGAATACGCGATGAGCTAAAAACCACATTCGAGGAGACGGCCTGGGGGCTAATGACCTTCTCAAAGCCGAGCTTGAGTCGGCCACTCATCACCAGAGAATCCTCGAAGGAAGCAGAGAGGGACAGAGCTACCGGCGGAGCGGCCCGGCCGAGGCCGATTTGGCGTAAGCCCGAGAAGGTGGAAGTCGCGAGTGCTTACTCCACAATTGCAGAGCATGAACGGTGGAAGTCTCGATGCGATCACTCTCGATGAAGCCGAGCGTGGCTTTACGATCTCCCGGCCCTTATACTCGAGGCTAGAAGGACCGAGAAAGAAGCCGAAGAGCCCTTGATTCGCATCCGAAGACTCGAGCGCATGCTGTCCGAACATCTCCGTTTCCTCCAACATACGGACAGGCCGTGTCCGTATTAGCCTTCGTTTTTTTTTTTTTTGCCTTTATTTTTTTTTCAACTTTGTAAAATTTCAAGTGTAAAAAAAATTTACATATATATGAAAAGCGCATCTTTCTTATCGACTATTCTTTGCTCGAATGTTTGTTATGATTTTTGTCCCGAACTCACGGTCATTTTTTTGACCGCGCCTTATACATCGTTTTTTAACTTCACCCGATATGTTTTTTCCGAGAACCGGATCGAGTGGTTTGCCCTCGCGGACTTATTTATGCTTTGTGAATTCGTACGTCTCCGAATCACGTTAGGCATTTTTTGTCGTATATTCTTTGGCTATTCGCTTATCTTAGATTAGGTTCGGACACCGAATCTTTGCCTTACCAATTTCTCGATGTAGCAGCCCTATTCGGGGGTGTTAAGATTTTCGCCGGTTCAATGTGAGCTTGTTGCCTTTTGTCGAATTTCAATCGTAGTGCCCGGAGTTGGGTATACAGACAAAACGATGTTCTCGATTTTCTCGTGGGTAACGTGTTTTTTAACAAGAAGACATATCCGAAAATGTAACAATTTGATTTTTCAATAATTCTAAGTATTTGTACATGATATGAGGGCTTTATCCGTTTCCTTCGTTTTTTTTCGGGTAGCAAATTCTAAGTTGACACGATTCGTTCGATCGTTTGGTCCTTACATCAAACCTAACATGGTATGTCCGCTGTTTTGCCGTAGCAAATATTAAGGACACGATTCGTTCTTGATCGTTTGGTCTCACATCGAAACTCCACACCGAGGTCCTGGTTTACGAGACCCAACGGTATTCTTTGTTAAACTTCTTCCGTTTCCAACTAACCGGGTAAACCTCGACGCAGATAGCCTTTAGCGCTTATTCGAACTCGCGAAGTCCGGTAAGCACTATCAAGTCCCTACTCGTGTGTTCGTTTCTCCAGTATTTGTCCTTGTTTTTTTAGTAACACGTTGTACTTGTTGCCTCATTAAAAACCTTGTCGAAAAATCTAATTTGGGACAAAACCGTACTAAGAAAAAGAGTACAACACGTGTTTTCAGACCTAGCAACTAACTATATCCGGTACTAGGTTTCCTGCAAAAAAGGAAAGGTTAGTAAATAAACAAAAAGTGTCCATACCCAGCGTAGTATCTCCTTCAAATGAGCCGCATTCGCTATCGCGCAACCGTTGCCCGTCTACGGATTCCGTACTCGACATGACCTTGCCCGTTATCTCGTTATCTTCACGGCCCTTCCCGCCGGGGCCCGCTTTCTCTCGTTGGGGATTCTTGGTGTTCGCGGCAACTTTTCGATACCAAGTCCCCAATTTGAAAATGTCGAAAATTAGCCCCTCCTAAGAGCAAGACCTTTCCATCCTCTCGTCGAAGGCAATACTGACTCAACGCTGCGCGAAGTTCATCCGCGAGATCGAGTCTTACGGGCGATGACCTCCTCGGTTGATCTCGGTGTAACCGAATCGAGACTTGGTTCACCGACTTCGACGGTGAATGAGGGCTTCGGCCTCCGAGACCAATCGGCGGCGTTTCTCCCGTACTGGATTTTGATGCGTGTTCTCAGAGGCCCACGAAAAGAGTTCCTGTGAGTATTTCTCCAGAAGATGGCGATGTTTCAAGTCTTTTTCCTCAAATTCGAATTATTGTTTTGTTCGTAGATTCCGCTTATCCGCTAGCACACGGGTGATACGGAGTTGATACAATTTTCTTGATCTTCAACCCTTCGAGGAAATCATTGACTTTGCCACCAACAAACCGGGAGCCGTTGTCACAAGTTATTTCGCTTAATGCCGAACCGCAAATACGTGTCCTATATGAAGTCAATAAACTCCTTTTCTCTTATCTTTTCGAAGGCTCGTGCTTCAACCCATTTGGAGAAACAGTCACTATAAAACAAAAGAAAACGGCCTTACTCGGTGCCCATGGCAATCTGATCAACAATGTCCATCCCCCACTTCCGAAGGGTCGGCGATATCACCGAGCGCAGAGTTCCCAAGCTGATGAATCACCCAGGCATGTCTTTGACACCCGTCGCACTTCCGGACAAATTCTTCGAATCTTCCTCCATCCGGTTCCAAAGAATAACCGCCCGATGATTTTTCGGACTAAGGTTTCAAAGACGGAGCGATTGCGCAAGTCCCTCGTGTACTTATCACGTACTCGGTTTAACCTCCAAACACTTGGCCAAAGGACCCAAGAAAGCTCGTCGATATAATGGCCGTCTACTGCCGTGCGGCCGTTTTTGTCCTCGTTAGACCGTGATTCTTGGGTCACTCGGGAGCTTTCCATCTTGGTTAGCGGTCGACGTATTTGTTGCGCCAATACCAAGGTAAACCCATTGTGTTTATTTCAAAGATGCCCGTTTTCTATTGCCGACTCATCATGTGTACCCCGGGTTAATTTCTTCCCCTTCAACCGAAGATCCTGGGTTAGCCACCCTGGGCCACTGTTCGCTCCTCCTAAGACGTACGTACGGTCCATTCTTTAAACCCGTGGAAGAGATCACTTGGATTTTTTTTTCATACTTTTGCATCCGTCATCGTCTGACCTCAAAGACGCCATTCACCCGGTTAACGACCGAGAGAGTCGCATTTTGCTTCAATTACTTTCGGCCCCCATACTCCGAGCTAATTCCAATCCCGCAATCATAGCCTCATACTCGGCTTCATTGTTAGTCAATTTAATGGGGCCCAATGGATTGCCGAACCGCATCTCCGCGGGAGTTCTAAGAATGATTCCTAGCCCGAACCCTTAAGGTTCGAGGCCCCGTCCGTGTGTAGCGACCAAATACCCGAGGCTTTTTCGAGGTTAGCAAGCTCCTTCTCAACCCGGGGACCATGGTCGGGACGAAGTTCCGCCACAAAGTCGGCTAAGATCTGGGGACTTGACGACCGTCCGAGGCTTGTATTCGATATCATATCTGGCGAATTTCTACCGCCCATTTAGTTATTCTACCCGATAATTCGGTTTACGACGATGTTTTTAGAGGATAAGTAGTCACTACACATATCGGTGGCACGAAAGTAGGGCTTCGTGAGATTGGGCACTTACTGCCAATGCCAACTTTTCAAGACGGATAACTCCGTATCCCCCAAAGTTCTACCACATTATATGAATTGCGTACCGACTCTTTCTCGTACCAAAAAACACCACTTACCGTGTTATATCCCGTATTTTGCACATTGGGACAATTCGGGTTAACTATGATAAGTTAGGGTCAAGACCATTCCGGGATACGAAGTCGAGACTTTTGACCTTCGATTTTATTTTAAAACATGAGTTGTTCATGAATTTGTTGTCATGGAACATTTAGGAAAATTTGGGGCTAAAAGTGAAATATTGGAAAGTTGGCAATTATTGAAAAATTGGCCATGTTGGTCGTGTGGTTTGGAGATGGCCCCATACATTTTGTGGACAAATTTAATTGGTCCAACCCATGCGTGGGCCATGGACACTTGTATAACTTATATTAGTATACAAAAGATGACTAATAAGTCATCTTTTCATTCTCCCACACTTAGAAAAAAATTCAAGAACTTAAGATGAACAACAAGGCCATTCGACTGTTTCCTCCCAAAATTTGAAGATCAAATTTAGCCATCACAAAATTATTTCTTCCTAGCAAACCCACTAATCAAGTGGTCCCTTAACGTGAAGTTGTTGCTCGAGGCAATAAACCGCTCGTTTTCATCCGGTTGCTAACCCCAGCTGTTGTGAAGGAGAAGAAAGTAAGGTTTAATCTTGTTTTTATATGTTACATGGAAGGTTTATGTATGTCGTAGTATGAAAATATGGATGAAATTCAAGAAATATGGCATGTCGAGCCGAGGCCGTGTGCATGGTATATAGCCGTGTGCATGTGATATTGTGTTGAAGTAATGGATTAAATTCTATGTAGCATGTTTGGTTATTGTAGTGTGTTGAAATGAATGAAAATCATGAAGTGTGTATGTGGGTGTGTTGGCCGAATATAGCCTCTCATGTGTGGCAAAGAATGAATTAATTTTCTTAGAGTTTTGGTTGTTGTTGTTATGTGGATTCTATGTTGGAAATGAGAGTTTAATGATTCAAGTTGATGTTGTAATTGTTATGGGCTGATTTGGAGGTTAATGTGCATTTAAGGTGATTTTTATATTTATGAGAATGACATGGTTAGAGTGTGGATTGTTGGTGCAAATCATGATTCGGAAGTGAGAAATGTTATGGACGTGGTTCTCGCTTTGGGATCAACAGTAAATTGGAGTGTTGTTTGGGATGTTTGAAATATTGTGTGAATTGTTTAAAATGTCCTTGAATATTGTTGGTATGGGTTCGGCTAGTATTTAAATGTATGAGCTAATGTTGGTTTGAATGTGTAAGCTGTTGAACTGAATGTAATGAATGTTGTTGGATTATGTAGAAAGAGTATTTAATGTTAGAATGCGCTTTGAATTGATTATTGATGTTGCTAGTTTGGTTGTCGGTGTTGTTGTTGATGAACCGCCGAGTTGATTTCGGGTTGTTGCATTTATAGAGGAAATGCTGTCCAAATTTCCGTAGAATTACGTACTAGTTTGGAAATGAACTCCTAAATGCCTATAGTTAACATTGGTATTTATTGATGTTATGTAGATCTTGGGGAGTCCGAGACATAGGTTTGATTTGGATTAAGCTTCGAGAGCGAACGAGGTATGTAAAGCTTAGCCCTTCCTTCTTGCATGCCTTAGTTATGAATAGGCTATGACACGAGCCCTCGAGAAAATTCTATTTCGCGATCCGAGTATGCCACGATTCTTATTTGTATTTTATCTTTGACATTCGTAATGTGGTGGAATAATGGCCCTTATGTTTTTGGAATAATTGGTTTTCAAATGTTGCATAAAAAGTTTTGTTTCTTAAAAGTTCTTAATCGCTTTAAAAAGTGGCCGTAACTTTCAGAGATGAACCGGATCGCTCGATATGTTCGTAGGAGATTTGATGGCATATGATGATTATGCCGGATAGGCGGGCCCGGCCGGGTCGACACTCCGTCCGTGGTCCCGCGACTTTCCTTTATATATTTCGATGACTTTTGAAAGAACATACTATGACTATTATCCCGACTTCAAGTATGGTCGGGCTTTGTTTATCTTTTGAGTCTATGATAATGATTTTATGTACGTGGTTACTCACGACTCTACTCGTGCAAACGGTTATTGCATCTCTCGCCGAGTCCCGGCCTGGGTTATGTTATCGTGCGCACTATGTGATATTCGGAGTATGATGTGTCCGGCTCACGAGCCCCTCGCTATAGGCCGGCACCGTGTATATTCGGGGGATGTGTCCGGTTCGCCGAGCCCCTCCGCCGCGTGGCCGGTATCGTGTATATGTGATATGTGATATGTCGGGTTTCGAGATATGAAGTCTTCTCGGAGTATGATGTGTTATGGCGCCATTGACGGGCGGGCGACCATATTTTCTCGAGCCCCATGCATGATTTGTATTTTTAAAAATAAACGTTTTGATATTTTGGATATTGCACTCATTTTTCGTATTTCGTTTCGATTATGACACGCTTCCTCGCTTACCGTATTTTCAGCTTTTGCATACACAAGACATATTCCGTACCGACCCCCTTTCTTCGGGGCCGGGTTTCACGCCCTCACAGTACAGACGCCGCACGCGCCCGTGATCCGCCGCCCAGGGACACCTTTTTCGCTGGCTCGAGTGCTCCCTTATTCCGGGAGCCCACATTTTGGTATATATTCGTCCGTTGCATATGTATTTGTTTGTTCGTGGGCACGGCGGGCCCCGTCCCGTCATATACCCCGTTGTTCCGTTTAGAGGTCCGTAGACGTACACGTGGGTTGTGCCTATTCGTACGTGTGTTTATACGTGATATGTTCGGGGCGATCCCATTCGCCGTGGGGCGCCCCCGTCGCTCGCATTTGCACATACTTTGGGCCGTCGCGCCATTTGACAGCCTTGCGTTTCCGTGATATATTTGTTTGTGTTTGAGACGCTTGAGACAACGTTCGATATTTGTATACGTATAAGCCATCTCTTTGTCAGTGATTCGGATTAATGAATATACGTGCTCGGGCGCCCGCCCGGGCACTAGTCACGGCTACGGGGTCGGGTCGCGACATACCGCTACCCCGACACGGCAAGGCAGAGAAAAAACCGCCGTCCGTTATCGGTGTGCACAGAGGCGGGCCGGATAAGTACCTTTTTTAATTTGTAAGGTTTTTTGGCATTCCGTGTCCAAGTGAAGAATCGTGACTCTTGTCCGAAGATCTCGATATGAACCGACTCGCCCGCTATCCTTCCGGCGAGCCTCGCACCCTTTTCGACTTTATTTACCACCTCAATATCCTCGATTGCTTTGATCTTGTCCGGTTAATCTCAATTCCCTAGTTAGACACCATGAAACCGAGGAACTGCCCAACCGGACACCAAAAGCACATTTCTCCCAAGTTAAGCTTCATGTTATATTTTCGTAAACGTCGAAGGTTTCCTCGCAAATGTTTTAAATGGTCCTCTCGTTTCCGTGGACTTGAAAACCATGTCATCAATATAAACTTCCATTATTTTCCATATGTTCTTCGAACATTCCATTAACTAGGCGTTGGTAAGTTGCACTAGCATTTTTTAATCCAAAAGGCATGACATCAGCAGCAAGTCCCATATCGTGCACAGCGATGTTTTCTCGATCCCCGGGTGCATCCGGATTTAGTTATACCCGGAGTAAGATCGAGAAAACTTAACATCTCATGCCCGGCCGTCGCATCGATCATTCTATCGATGCGAGGCATCGAAAATGAATCCTTCGGTATGCTTTGTTTAAGTCCTTATAATCAATGCACATTCGAAATTTATTACCTTTTTTCGGCACCACCACTACGTTAGCCAACCAATCCGGCATTTTACCTCCCGAATAAAGCCTATTTTCAAAAGCTTGGTTACCTCATCCTTCACGAAGGCATGCTTCTGCTCTCGCGCATAGGCCTCCGCTTTTGCTTTACCGGGGAAATCTCCCCGTCAATGCTGAACTTGTGAGTTGTTGCTTCCGGCGGCACACCTGTCATATCTCTATGGGACCATGCGAAACAATTGGCATTAGATTGAAGAAATTTAATTAACTTGTTCCTGAGCTCCGAGGTTAACCCCGTGCCCAGGTATACCTTTCTATCCGGTAGATGATCAAACAAGGTGACCTGCTCCAACTCCTCTACTGTAGATTTTGTCGCATCCGAGTCATCCGGCAAGACGAATGATCTGGGTATACCGAAGTCATCCTCTTCATGCCCCGGGTCCAACCCCTTCTGCTCCGTTGTCGAACCCGTGCACGGTAGTTGCTATTTGGAATCCTTACCCCCGGTTGATTCTTCCTTTTGATCCGATTTTTTGAGAAGGGGTGATGCTTCCTCAACGGCGAACATCTCTCTTGCGGCGGGTTGTTCTCCCGGAATGATTTTTACCCCCTCCGGGGTCAGGAATTTCAACAACTGATATAATGTCGATGGCACGGCTCTCATGCTATGTATCCACGATCTACCCAAAGAATGCATTATACTTCATATCCCCTTTCTATCACATAGAACACCGTTGTCGGATAGTGCCATCAATGTCGACCGGCAAAGAAATCTCACCCTTCGTGTTTCACCGCCCTTATTGAACCCGCCGAGCACCGGGCACGGCAGACGATCCGGTCGAGTAGCCTTAGTCGTTCAACCACTCTCCACCGGATGACGTTGGCCGAGTCGTTCGGGTCAATTAAAATACGTTTAATTTGTGACTTAAAAACAAGAATAGAAATTACCAACGCATCATCACAATAACGATGCCTTCCGCATCCTCGTCGCTCGAAGGCGATGGAAACCTCGCACGTAATCCCGCCTGCGCTTTTCACGAACAATGAAAACCTTTATCCGTTTCATCACCGCCCTTCAGAGCATCCGTACCCCCGATTATCATGTTGATTATATGCCGAGGTTCTACCGTTCAACCCGTTTGTTTGACTTCTTTTCCTTGTAGTGGCTTTTCGCTCACTGGAATTCACGATGTGACCATTTTTCAAGAACGGCCACCTCTTCCCTTAATTGGCGGCTTGGCAGCCTTCGCCCGCGACCACGGGTTCCATGGTATTCACATATCATGTTCGGTCCCGCTGACCGGGATCCGACCTCAATGGTCTCGCCACCTTGCTTTTGCTACGCGACCTACGGCTCAGACGAGATCCGAGGTATTGACATTAAAGTTGTATTCCGATATCCTCGGGCCGGTTTTTGCTGGTAGCCGAGCTTCCGCATCACTCCTAAATGACAACCCTGCTATTCGACGGCCACGACTCCGGATCGTAATTCTTTTTCTCGATCTCTGTAGCCTTTGTTCATGTTTACGGACCCGGGGAAGTTTCAGGAGTCGGTCATCTTCTACCCGAATCTTTGATTCGCACCGTTGTGCACGTTCGCCTGTGTCACACCGTATTCCAATAAATTTTCCTTTAGTTTGAACGAGGCCGTCGAACTCCGAGGATCGAGTCCTTTAGTAAAAGCTTGCTCATTCCTCCCAAGACCGAGGGAGTTCCATCCATTCCCTTTGGAAACGGTTGGACAAATTCACGCAATAACTCATCGTCCATTCGGGCTATCGGAAAATATCCGCCACGGCCGCACCTTTGGAACCGGCATGAGCTTTTATGAACGCATCCGCGAGCATTTCGAAGCGATCGAATGCTCGGCGTATAGTCATACCAAGTCAATGCTCCTTTTGACGCAGTCTCCCGAATTTTTTCAACAAAACGGATTCAATTTCATCTTCTTCGACATCGTTGCCTTTTATGGCACAGGTGTATGAAGTCACGTGTTCCTGAGGATCCATTGTACCGTCATATTTCTGGATATCCGGCATTTTGAACCTCTTCGGATTAACTCGGAGCCGCACTGGAGGAAAAGGCTCTCGAACGTACCGAGTCCGGTCCTTTCGTAATGAGGTGAGCTCCCCGGATCTGATCCACCCGAGAGTTATATGTTGGCAAAAGACATCAAAACCCCCCCGAACTGTACCCGAAAAGTCGATATCACACCTAAACTATACTAACGACCTATTACACACCTTAACTTAGTAAACCGAATTAAACTACCCCTCGACACCAAAACTCCCAATCGTTGAATGTCGTGCAACACTCGCCCCAGGATGAAGCCACGTATTAAATGAACTAATTTATTTTATAATCACGTCATAATAATATATTTAACATAATTAAGCCATTTTAATACCCAAACCCATTTTTAACCCCCCATACCCATTTTAACACCCCCAAACCCGTTTCATCCACCCTAACCCACCCAAACCCACACACATCGACGCCCAAATGTAGAAAATCAAACGACAAAGACAAACAACAAATCGTTCAATATTCGTCCTAAATCATATATTTTTATAGTTTACCCTCGCTCAATATTGTCGGATTTCATACAGTTTTTTAGTTTTTCTTCATCGTAAACCTTTAATCGAAGTGTTGGTGATTGTCTGAACTTGGACGATTCCAAGTTGGGTTTTTTGTTGACGTTTGGAGGGCAAAAATCGGCTGTGCTACTAAAAGGTTAGTCCATTGTCTCATTTTGTTTCTGTATCGTGCGATTAGAACTAGGGTTTTTTTTCGCTTTAATTTTTCTACAAATTTACAAAAAGGTAAACGACCGGGTAAATGCTTGAAACGTAAATGTCAATTTGGTTGTTGTGTATTTCATTGACTATGAAATTGAAGTATTTGTACCGTTTTCAGGTGCGGAAATATGTCTTATGAATCGATTACTTTGCGATTTTACCACGGTGGTAATTTAACGATCGGCAAAAAAACCCTACGTCAGCGGACAAGTAACCGAATTTACACGTATGGATTTAGATAGATTTTGTTACTTTGAATTGCTTGATTGTGAAAGAATTAGGGTATGACCCCGATAAATGCACCATTTATGTTAAATTTGTCGATAGTGTGGTATTGGCAGTAAATCAAACGTGATATGGATACAACCCGAGTTGTCGATGTTCGGGGGACGATGGGGATTTTGAGGCTTTTCTCGTGTCACACGGTTGAAGAGCCCCCAGCGGTCCCACCCTTATTAGAATATGTAACCATGAGTGAGGAAAGTGATGTTTCTTTTGATAAAGTGATCGGTCAAGACTGGGGTAGCGGTGTTCCATCTTTCGACGCATTTCCGACGTCGATTTAGCCATTCAACGAACTCTCCTTTTTGAACCAACTCAAAACATCGCTCTCTCCAACCTAACTCTCCAAGTTCGTCCTTGTACTCCTCCAATCGTCGACAATATCGAATCAAATTCGCTTTTACCACTATCACGCCGCATCAAATCCTCGCCCCTAATACTACTATCGAACCAAATCCCCGCCCCTAATACTATCACGATCAAATCCTACCCCTACTTTTTCCGAAACCGGTAGTGATTTAGATTCATACCTAGATGGATTGTTTGACGAAGGAGAAATACATAGTGAAAGTGATGTAGATGAGGAGCCTGGTGGGTTTTATGATGTAAGAGAGAGCCGGAAAAAGAAAAGAAGGAAGAGGTGTGGTGAGAGCCTCGTTCCCGAACATGTTAAGTTAGGTTCGACCAAAAGGGCATGGGGTGGGGTATGATGAATCCGGGCGTGCTACTAGAGACACCATGGAAGGTAAGTTAGGCCAGGACGATTTAGCCTTATTACCCTCGACGAAGCCGCCGCTTTCAGATCGATCCGTATTTACACATCCGATGATGACGGCGATAGTTGAACAAAGAGTAAAGCAAAAAGAAGGAAGTCGACAAACAGAGTTGTGTTTGATAAAACCTCCAAGAAAATAAAGCGGAAACAGTGCCTCCAATTTGAAAGTGTTAATGAATTTAGAATCGTTAGCTACCAAGTACGCAGTCCACGAGCATGTTGCTATTGAAAATGTATTAATGAACCTACAAGGGTAAGGGTTAGGTGTGTAGAGGGTTGTCCTTGGCTTTTATTTGCTAGTCTTGACTCTAGGACAAACAACTTTTGCGGGTGAAGACCTATAATCCAATTCACATGTGTGACCCTACCAATAGGAACAAGCTTTGCAATACCAAATTCTTATCTAGTCACTATAATGAGAATAAAGGAACAACCAAACATTAGGATTTTTGAGTTCAAAAGAAGCTCATTAAGAAAGAGTTGATCTTTATGTTGGTAGAACTGTGTAGTAAGAAAGCAAAAACAAGGTTTTAGCCGAGTCGAGGTGACCATGTTGAGTTTGGGGAGGATTTTAGACATAGGATGAGTTGTTAAGATCAAATCCGTGTAGTACATGTGTAGTTAGGCTTAGTGATGAGACATTTGAAGGTGGAAAAACGTTTAGAGGATTCTACATATGTTTTGACGCAACGGAAGTCATACTTACCGAATGGTTGCAGTGAAGGCATTGGTTCGGGATGGTTGCTTTTTGGTGGAATCTCAAAGGTCAATTACTTGTCATTGCCGTTTGTAAAGATGGAAACAATCGATGACGCGCCACCGTCCGGCGTAGTCGAGGTTGAGAACAAGCACAATTGGACTTGGTTTATCGAATTTTAAAGGAAGATCTTCGACTGAGACGGATGTACATGGCCGTTATAACGTATATGCATGTAAGATTTAAGTGTCAAATTCCACTCCATTTCATAACTCTTTACCCTAATGTTCTTTTACTTTTTTACTAATCGCCTATTTTTTATTCCTCACAGGTCTTGAAAGTGCCATACCGTAGCAAATTGAATGTTGAACATGAATGTGTGCTAGGCATGTTTTAGCCAATCGTCCCAAAAATACGAGGCCTTTGAGAGGAAGAATCGTTTCGGAGGTGTGCAAAGTCAACTTTTGAGTCTCAAACGAGAACTTAGACCGCATGAAATCGTTGGGAGAAGAATGCCTTGATAAGTTGATGTACTACAACCCCGAAAGGTGGAGCAAGGTTTACATGAAATATACCACAAAGTGTGACATTATAGACAACAACATGGCCGAATGTTTCAACTTCGGATACGGGCCGCAAGGCACAAGATCGTAATAACTATGCTTGAAGAAATAAGAGTCAAAATGATGAAGAGAATAGGACAGATGAGGGAGTTTGTGACGGATTCATGACTTTTCTCCAATGGCATTGAAAGTTCGACGGACAGAAAGCTTTCACGGCAAGTGTCTATGAAATGCGTATTGAATGGAATTCGATACGTGATACGAGGTTGTTGAAGGTCATTTTAGACATATTGTGGATCTCGCTCAGACAAACTTGTTCTTGTAGAGCATGGATGTTGAAAGGCATCCCATGTCCTCATGCAATCGTCGCTTCTTCACCACAAGAGTTGAACCCAATGGATTACATTTCTCGGTGGTATTCTGAGATACCTATACGAAGACATATAGCTACTTTATTCAACCAGTTCTAAACTTGAAGATGTGGCCACCATCCACAAATCCTCGTTATACCACCCGAAGCGAGGGGAAGATGCCGTGTGCCTAAGACGTTAGGAGGAAAGAGGCAAAGCGAATCCAAAAAAATAGGAAAACCGTCCAAAAGGGGGTTGAAATGATACATGCGTGTGTCATACCCCGTCATAATAAAAGGAAATGTCTTAGTAGATCCCGCAACCGGGCCGGCCAAGTGCAAATGCAAGTGCTGGCCCAAGTGCAACCGGGGCAAGTGCCGGCCCAAGTTCGCCAGCAAGGCCCAAGTGCAACCGCAAGTCCGGCGGCAACCGGCAAGGCCGGGCCCAAGTTCGCCGGTGCGAAGTCACGGCCCAAGTGCAACTGCAAGTGCTTCTGCTGGCCCAAGTTCAAGTTCTGGCCCAAGAAAGGCACCGTCCTCCAACTGCAGGAAGGGGTAGGCCAAAGGGATCAACCGAAAAGGTAAATAATTTCACATTCTTTTTCATGCGTACGCTCCGTTGTCAACTAGTTGCTAATATTTTGGCATAATTTGGTAGTGTTGCTACTAAAAGGCCAAAGATGGTCAGAATGGGAGTGTTGACACACAAAGTGGAGCAAATCGTCATCAATGTAAGATCGTTCTATGTTTAACAATTAAATAACATTTTCTCGAAATTAAGTACCACTAACAAGTAGTTCTATTCATTTCGGGAAAGAAATTTCGGATTGCCTAGCGAAAAGGGTTCAAGCATCAAATCTAGTGCATTGTCATCAGTGAACTGCAAGACAAAGCAAGTGGTGGTGTGAAATGGCAAGGAAGACAAGCTATGACCTCAGGCTGACTTCAATAAGGAAGGAACAAAAAGCGAGAGTCAAACCGAGACTAAAGTCAGACAAATGAGCCAAGGCGACTACCGCCTCGTGAATTTGACCATTCTATCTCTATCGATCGTTTTTGGCAAATTAGATCGTTTTGTGAATTTGTTTATGTAGTTTTTTAAATACTTTGTTTAGACAATTCGTGATCGCATTTGGTTGGGGTTACTACAGGCAAAATACATCAAATCTATATTTTTGGTGCACTTTAAGTTGTGATTTGGATGTATTTTGCCTTAACTATATGTAGTGTTTTGGTAGATATGATCGCATTTAAGTTTGTTTTTGGGTACCGTGATCGCACTTGAATTGTTATGGATCGCACTTGAATCAAGCACCGTGATCGCACTTTTAACGTTAGTTCTTGTCTATGTAAAGTCACTCTCTTTGATCAACGGGTATGTACCGTGATCGCATTTAACGTTAGTTCTTTAGCCTTAATTGTTGCGCTTGTTAGCCTTAATTGTTGCGCTTTGTTAGCCTTAATTGTTGGGTTGAATGGCACGATTTTATTCGCCTTTGGTCAAGTCTTGGTACACTTTTTGAAGTCATTGTACTCGTTTTAATTCAAGATTTTGACCATTTCCTTTGGCTTCTTTAAGCGAGGTGGTTGGTGGTTAATGCTTCACCCAAATCGCCTTCTTATTAAATCATACTTCTCTCTCACTAATTCTCATTACAACCTCAAACCAAAAATGACTACCATCCTAACAACATTTGAGAAGAAGTTAACAAAATCATACGTGGACAAGGATGACTTCATATTTCCTTTACATACTTTCGAATTCCTTCCAAACCATGACCGTGAAGCGGTTGTTCTTCACAATGCTCACGCCTACTATATGCAATATAAAGTGGGTGCATACAAGCGTCTTTGCCAAGGATGGAAGGCGTTTGTTGATGACAACGGATCGCAAAGAGGAAATGTTTTGGAATTTCAAGCTTTCATGGTGTCAATGGGCGCATATGCTTTTCGTTAATAAGAAGGCACGGAGATCGTAATCATAGAATAGTCTCTTTATTTATTTTCATGTTTTATGCCTTCGATTAATGAAAGTTCTTTCAATGTTAAATGAAATGTTGTCACTGTTATATGCCTTATACTTACTAATTTTGAGACGCAATTGCACAAGACTAAGAATTGCACAACAACAACATTACTGGTGCCAACATTGCCATTTCATTTCACAAAATTCCAACACCAACAAGTTGTTTACAACACTAACAAGTGCAATGCCGCAACGACATGCCAAACTACAACAAGAGCTTAGGGCAACTTCATTGAAACACCTCTAAAAAAAAGTTTTGAAATAGAAAACTTACTACTACAATACAAATACACAATAATGAAATCAAAAGAACTTTCTCCCTTTTTGGACTTAGCTAACTTACTCTTCCACTTCTTCTTTTTCCTTCATCTTCTTAATGTCTTCTCCAAAATTTTCTAGTTGAATTTCTATGTTGTTCATATCAATTTTGCTTTCCACGGAGTTTGTTGTGAGAGAAGGCTTGTAATCATCTTTTCCAAAAGACTCCAATGATGCTTCAAGTTCACCAATTCTTCCCACCAATTTAGGAATAACAAATTTGGATCTTGGATCAATGTCGCATCCTTCCAAAGATAAAAATCACATGATCTAGCACCCTAAAATGTAATAAAATGAATTAAAAACAATCGCCTTTCAACTTTTCAAAGGCAAATTCACTTCTTCAAAGTTCAATTTTTGAAATAAAATTCACTTACACCATAATATGGACAACCCAATATCTTTCACTGTGGTTTCTTGGGGTCCGAAGTCAACAATGGCAAAAGAAATCCATGTTTGCATCGCACATCCTTCAACTCATGATCATCCTCTGCTTACAAAACTTACTTAAGCCTATTTTAGCCATTGTATAACAATCTTTAACAGAAAAAAGAACAAAAAAATCAACTTAACAAGTGCTCCATACGAAATTAAAGAAAGTACGGATAAATGCAACAAAAAAAAGAGATGTAAAACGGCAAAATACGTAGAACAAGCTAAATAAAGTTGAACTTAGTTACCTTTGATTCAAAAACAAACGGTCTTTTGCTCCGATTGGGGCGTGTTCTTCACCAAATTTAGGGAGAAAGGCTTCAAGCCCAGGGTTCTAAAACGGGTATGGTAAATGTGGGTGGGTGAAGTAAATGTAGAAGGATGAAAATGATTTGAACCGTAATGTTAATTAGGTTTTAGCAAGTTATTTTCCATTTTTTTAAATTATCACCGGCCCTCCTTTTAATACTCCAACGCGCTCAAAAATGTGGATAATAACGCGCCGAGTTTTGGTCCGTCGAGGGTAGTTTAATTCGCTTTTACTAAGTTAAGGTGTGTAATAGGGTCGTTAGTATAGTTTGGGTGTGATATCGACTTTTCGGGTATAGTTCGGGGGGGGGTTTGATGTCTTTTGCCTTATATGTTTCACCCTCTTCTCGGCCGAGTCTACCCCTTCGCTAATGTTTGAGTATTCTCGACGCCGGTGGACGAACCGGCCCCGACCTATTGCTTTCGACCATCCGCGCTTCACCGTACTTCTAGGTTCCCAAGAACACCCTTAGTCTTCTCCGAGTCGTTTCATCATTTTTGCTTTGCAATTGGGCTATTGCGACTCTTGTTCGGCAATAGCCGCCTCTCTGTTCTAACATTTCAAAGATAAGACGTAAGTTAATATCATCGGGTATTTGACACTTTCTCGCCTTTGTGCAGGGACAAAATGGCCGAATTAAGAGTATTTAGGCGGACGGTGGCCGGTTGGGCGGCGTTCTCAGGTTCACGGTGTTTTGCCGAGGCCTCTCCTGAATCTAGACTCGTATTTTGGGTCCGACGGCCCCGCCGGCAATCCCCGTAGCCCACCGTTCTCGTTTCCGGCACCACAATCTCGTTGTTGTTGACGTGACCAGATTGTCCACCGTTCGCCATTTGGTCCGTTTTTATAGAGACGAACAAAAAATTGAAAAATCTTTGGGTGAGCAATAAAAAAAGCGAGTGGGCGCCAAACCGTTTACCCAAAATTAAAGTAATAAGTTGAATTTGTAAATGAGGTATAGGATATGTGGATACTTTAATCTATTTCGATTAATGAGGAATGTATATGCGGATTCGTTTATATTATGGATTTGAGCTAGATATATATATATATATATATGTATATATATATATATATATATATATATATATATATATATATATATATATATATATATATATATATATATTTCCGCTATATCGAATATGATTGAACGAAGTTAAAGACAACCCGGACCAAAATTAGAAAGAGGTGAGAGAGAGAGAGAAGCTTCAATATAAATTTAACAATGTTTTAGATGCGAAAAGTTAACCCTAAAAGTAGGAATGGCCCCTATTTATAGTTTTCTCATGCCTTTCATACATCATAAAGCCTTTTTAGAATAAAGCGGGGAACCCTTTAATATGGATAAGGTTGGGTCGTACGGCCCGACACCGTCGACTCGATGCATGATAATAGGTGCGCAAAACGGTCTTCCACCGTGGCGATTGAATAACCGATTGACCGGTCCAACGGCCACGATCAACTCGGCCATGTAGAAAGCAGACCAACGGCCCCGTCAAGCTCGACCATGTGTAAACCGACCAACGGCCACGATCAACTCGGCCATGGTAGAAACCGGACTAGCGCTGGATATGAAGTTTACCCCCCGAATAAATCGACCTTACGGTTTCCCTCCGACTTCTTCGATCAAGCACTACCGACGAATACCACTCACCGAGCACTCGTGCTCGTTTTTCTTCCTTTTCTTGGTCCCAGTCTCATGACTAAGCCTTAATCTAGGTTTTTACCATATCGACATCATCAAATTACAAGTAGACAACTTAACTTGTCTCTCCTTTGTTAGTTGAACACTCCAACTTACGCAATGATCATCTAGATAACTCCAAAATTTTGTGCCACGTTAGTGCCATGTCAGCATTTGTGTTTATGTCTTCAACTTTATACAAATTGGGGTGTCCACTTGTGCACATTGAAATTGGAGGCGTCACATTTGATGTAACATTTGCCAGTGCGGTTTGTGTAGACATATTAAGTTGCTTTAGCCACAACTTTACAAGAGGGCAAGGGTTGATGCTTCTTCAAACTTCAAGATAATGTTTCTAGAAGTACACTATTTTTAGATCAAAACTTCAAGGCACTGTATCATGGTTTAGTCTTTCAATTAAAAATGGACTTTTAATTCAAAACTTTAGGACATTTAGTCCTGAAGTTTTGTTTTTTCAGTTCAAAATTTCATGGGATGGTATTTTTAAGTTCAATTTTTCCAGTTCAAAACTTTAGGATATTATGTCCTTAAATTCAGTTTTTTTCAGTTCAAACTTTAGTATATTGCGTCCTCAAGTTCAGCTTCTTTTTTTTTCCCCAGTTCTAAACTTTAGAATATTATGTCCTTAAGTTCAGTTTTTTCTAGTTTAAAACTTTAGTATATTGCGTCATTAAGTTCATTTTTCTCAATTCAAAACTTAAAACACAGTGTCCTTTCGTTAAGTTTTTAGTTCAAACTTTTGGATTTCAGCTTTAATTTTTCTAAAATTGAGCTATTTCAGTTCAAATAAAACATAAATTATGTATTGTTTGAATCACATGGTTTGAATGTGAAACAGATATCTCCTTATTTATATTGACACCACAATGAAACGAAAATCTTATTATATGTACTGCAAAGAAGGAAAATTTGAAATTTGAATTGAAAAAACTGAATGAAACCTGAAGTATCGGACTGTAGAGTTCGACAGTCCTGAAGTTTTAGCTGCTCTTGATTAAATTGTCCTGAATTAAAAAGTACTTGGAGTTAAGTTTGAGATTGATACGCAAAATAAGTGACATTTTTTTATTGTTTATTATAAAAAATAGTCTAATAACTTTTATGATATTTAAATAAAAATAAGGGCCCGTTGGCCATGAGAATTTTTCACTTTTTTCGGAAAATTATTTCACTTTATTTGGAAATCAACGGTTGGCCATGAAAATTCCAAATACAACTTGAAGTTGTATTTGGAAAACTACTAAAACCTTATTTTTACTTTTTTCACTTTCAATATATTTAAACAGCCAAATATTCTTTGCAAAAACTATAACTAAACACAACTCTATCCTCAACTCAAAAATTCCAAATAAAGTAAAAAATATTTGATTTTCCTGGTTTGGCCAGAAAAATTATTCACTTTATACCAGAATTTTTTTTCACTTTTCAGCGTTTGGCCATAAGAATTCTGAATACAACTTGAAGTTATATTCCGGAATACCAAAAACTCAAAAAACTTATTTTTCAAAAAAATTCACTTTTTTCACTTTTTTACAACTACATTTTACCAAAAACAGCAATTTCAAAAACTATGGCCAAACACAACTCCAATTCCAACTCCAACTTCAAAATTCCAAAAATGTGATTTTTTTTTTTTTTGTTTCTATGGACAAACGGGGCCTAAGTCTTTTTGCCTAATTAAAAAGAAGGGAAAGTCACACAAATACAACTTTTTCAAATGGTAATTAAAAAAATTACAACTACTTTAAAAAAATTACATAAATACAACTTATTCAAAATTTTAATTTCTTAATTACAAAAATACAACTTTTTACAAATATTAATAAAACTTAATTTTAGAAGTTACTACCATTAATCCATATCCACTTTTTACTTTCTCTTTCTTTCAAAATCATTAGAATGTAATTTTTGAAATAAACATAAAAAAATCAACTTCAAATCCCATATTCCATCTACCGTTTTAAAAATATTTTTTTCCTTTCGTTTCCTCCTTTTTATTCTTCTTTTTTTTAATTTCACTTGATGATAATTCAATTATTTTTTGTGACAAAGAAATTATTTGAATATATTAATATTAAGAAAAGTACATGAAAAGATATGGTATATGGAAATATGGTATAAGAAATGTACATGAAAATATACCTTAAAAAGTATATGGTATATTCAAATTGGTATATTTAACTGAAAAGATGATAACAAAATATTTGTGAATATAATAGTAGAAATTAGTATATTTAAGTTTGTATATTATATATAGTATATAATATAATAATATTATTTGTGCATATAGTATAGAATATTACGATATATATTACTATTATATATAAGGGACAACCAAGTAATATAGTCCTCACAATATTTTTTAATTTAATGTCAAACTTTTCAATTAATTACTTCTAGGTCAAATTTATTTTTTAATATAAAATATTTTTAAATCTTATTGTCTACTTTTCATTACTTATTATTATATAAAGAATACCCATTTTTACTTATGGATTTTTTTTTTTTTTTTGGACCTTTTTATCCCTAATTAAAATTTTAATGGCTTTGTGAATCTTACATTAATAGTTGACAACTTTAAGGACCTTTTTCATGCCTCTAAAAATGATGATTAAAAAAGGTTATAGAGGCTTAAAGCATACTCATGCATATTTGCCATCAGAAATATTATTAAACTTGTTTCAAATTATGTTTTTTCAAGAATTTTTATCTCTCATGTCATTCAATTCAATCTAATATAGGAAAATTATTGAACTAAAATATATTCTTAAATACTTATTAGTTATTATATTTATTTAATATTTTAATAAACAATATAATTTTCCTAATATATGCAATATATTTATAAGGATTTCACTTAATATATATATATATATATATATATATATATATATATATATATATATATATAATCGAAAAATGATATATATTAATTAATAAATTTTGTTCGTACACAATTAAAATAAAATTTATTTACTATATATATATAAAATATTATTTTTTATATTCCGAAAATGTTTGAAAAAATAATGGTAGTTAAAGAAATTATTTTATATATATATAGACAATTGCAAAAATATATTTTTTACTTTTTCTTATATATTAATATTTTACAAAAAATAGGATAATACTTATATATAGTATATAATAGTGTAAATTTCATAAAATGATATTAAATTATGAAAAGGTGAAAAAATATATTTTTTTAACATGCATCTTTTTTAAGGAATTAAAGTCAAAATATATACTTTTCAAATTTTTTTTTGTATATTTAATTTAAAAGATTAAAATGCTTGTAATATCAAGGCTTTTTTTATTATTTATATTTATTTGTAAGTTAACTTTATGATTTCATAATGCAACAATATTTGGCATCATATTGTACATTGAATCACTAATATCTTTAGTAAAAAAATATTATTAGCCCAATATATTCAAAGAAACAATGAAATTAATTTAACATGTGAAAACTTAATTTGGATCATCATAGACTTTAATCTCAAAAAGTTTAAATAAGATGGAAATTAGAAGAGCTTTCAAATGTTTGATTTTTTTTTATTTTATAAATCTAATATATAAACTAAGAAAAATACTTTTCTTTAATTTTTAGGTATTTTTGTGCTTTAATATTTTCAAAATATCAAATTTATTTTACAAAAATAAAGCAGCAAAAGCAGAAAAATTTAAAAGATATCTACAAATTAAAATTTTAAACGCGCTTGGGCCCCACTTAGCATGGCCAAATGAAACTGTGTCAACCAATTGTACCAATAACATATAAAATATACAATATACAATATATAGAAAGAATAACATAATTACTTATGGATTACCACACATCGATCTTAATTAATAATCCACCCCATTCAATAAAACTTGCACTTTTGTCTCTATTAATTATTCATTTTCTCTCTCTCTCTCTCTCCCATGAAATAGGAAAAAATTAACTCAATTAAATTTATATTTGTATATATTTAATATAATAAACTATATATGCCTAATATATACAATAATGTATCATCAAATATATATATATATATATATATATATAATACTTTAGTTTACTATACATAAGAAATTATTTTATATATAGTATAAACTAGTTAATAAAAAAAATAATATTAAATATAGTATATAATAGTGAAATATACGTATATATAAGTATAACAATATATATACTTGTTTAAGGAATTTCTAATATATATCATATTAGTATACTATTTTAATTAAAATGCTAGCTGAGTAGATTGGGATGTTTAGAAAAGTTAATGTGTTCAAATGTATTTAATTTGGTTATCATTTATATTTTAGCCTTTTATTCATAGCAATTTTTTTTTTATGGTATAAAATTATACATATAACCTAAATATAGAGTATATATTGTAGATTATGTAATTTAGTTAATAGTTGTAGATTATGAAATATTTTAATTATTTACTTGTATTTATGTAACTTTCCCTAAAAAGAATCTAATAAAGCCAGTGCAAAAATAGAAAGAACTGGGTTGAAGCAGCGGGTGCGTGCATAAGGAAGGTGGGCCCATCCATTGTTGCAGTAGTCCCAACTCCATTTACCCACACACCGACATAACCGAGTGTCATTTGCACTTTTGTCTCTATTTTGTGTTGGTTTGTAATTTTTGGCCCTCAAGTAAAATAATTTTTTTTTGCGACTTGTAAGGTTATATCTTCGTGTCATAGTATACTTATAAGTTATAGTAATGACTTTAAAATTGATGTAAATGGGGTCATCTTTATAAAAATAAAAAATTTGAGCCCATTTGAAAATTGAAAAATTAAAGACCAACCCATTTAAAAGTGAAAAAAGTAATTTCCTCACATTTTTGGACGTTTTACTTCTTCAAGTATTCATTGACTCAAGAAAACAGGTATCAGAATTTCTCGTGAATAATTCTCATGGCCAAATGGCCCTTATAACATTAAGGGGTCATTTGATTGGGAAAAAAGTTATCCCAGAATTATTTATCATAGAATTATTTATTACACCCTCCCATAATGATAAAATAATACTATAATCTCGAAATAACAAATCTCAATTTTATCCCAATCAAATATTAAATAAATTCATCTCAAATTTAATCACCAAAATATTTATTCCTTATTTCCGAAACAAAAAAAGCAAAAATCGACCACCAATTTAATTAAAAAAAAAACATTAAAGACCACAAAATAAGGGTCCAGTTCCCCAAATAATACGGTAAAAAGTCGCACCAATACCATTCTTATTGTCTACCATCTCACAATTTCTTTCCCTTCAGGTTCAACTTTGTTTTTTCATTTATAACTCTCATTCTTTTACAAATTGATTTATGATATAAATGCAATTTTTTTGGTTTTCTAGGGTTTTATATTGTTGATTCAAATATTTATTATTTGGAAAAAGAAAATGGCAGCTCCACCAGCTAGGGCTCGAGCAGATTATGATTATCTCATCAAACTCCTCCTCATTGGTGATAGCGGTTAGTTTTACTATTTTTGATTTATAACTTTTTCCTTACCACAAGTTAATTTGAATCTGTTTTCAGATAAATTTAATTTATGTAAAAAAACAATGGAGCCTACAAATGGGGAAAAAAAAAGTAAAAATTACACAAAAATGGGGACTGTTTTTGTAAAAATGCAATTCGTAGCTATGTTTTATTTGCACTTTTGACCCTATTTGAAAATTGAGACAGAAGTGCAAATGACACCAAAAGCATATATGTTTATAGAGGTTCCTCAATCTACACAAAACCCATTTCTCAGAAATATGAAATTCCTCAATATATATCTTCCAGTCAATCAAAAACTCCAACTATCAGTTTCTAATAAATTAGGTAATTAATCTTCAAAATTCACCCTAAACTTTTATAATCTCAATTATGCACACTCATATAAATGAGTTTAAATGACTAAAGTAATTGTTAAACCCTACGGTTTGTTAAAATTCCAATATTTTTGATCTTCTTAACTTTTTCATGTATTTGCTTTTATTTATTTTTTAATTTTTAGGTGTATGCGGAGCTATTAGAGATGGAATTGTTTACGGAGGCAATGCCTGAAGAAGATAACTGTTGTATTGATGAAAATAATGATGTAAGTTTCATTATCACTGCCCTGTTTATTGGTACTCTATATGTCCCAATTTACAGAATTTTTAGTCGGTCCAAATACTCCATTACTTCCATTTTTATACACTTTCCCCTTTTATTGACTTGGAATGACAAAAAGTTACATTTATAATTTAGAAAGATTTTCTGTGTTTATCTCAGTGTTATCAAAGGCGCGCTTAAAAGCGTGCTTAAGCCCCGAAGCGAGGCTCAAAACATGTTGAGCGCTTCGCCTTTCGCTTTATGTGCGCTTCAAAGTGTCATCATCAAGGCTCTAAGACATACTTTTCCTTGTCAATGAGCCTCTCTTGAGAGAGATGACACTAGATGATTGATATTTCACTTTATCGTAATATTTTTACAATTTGTTTGTCCGTATATTTGTTATTCATGCTTATTACTATTAATCTTGGACTAAACATATACATATTTGTATTTTTGCACCATTGCGCTTTTTTTCATTAAAGCCCATGCTTTATTTGCGCTTAAAGCCCCAGCTAACCTTAGAGCTTTTTTGCGCTTTTCGCTTTTGATAACACTGGTTTATGTACATATATTAACTTTTGAATACCCTGAACAAATGCAAAAGATTATCACAAGTAGTCCAGGTTGTTCAAAATTGTCTCTGGCGTCCTAGGTTCGATTCCCAGGAACAACATTAATTTTTATATTTATGTTGTTTTTTCCGAACCCCCTGATTGAAAATCCTGGATCCGCCACTGGGCACGCCTATAAGGAGCCAAAAATAGAATTATAATTTTATTATATCACCCCTAGTTATTGCTAAGTAACTTAATGATTGAAAGCAATAAAACTTACTTTAAAAGTTGTGCAACTAATAAAATTCTTTGAACTTTCCAACTTAATAATTAATAATAAGGGTAAAATAGATATGAAATGGTAAATTATCTCTTGGTTTTTCAAACTGGACAAGTAAAAATGGACAACTATTTTTAGTATAGATGATAAGTAAAAATGGATGGAGGGAGTACTAGCTTATTTAAGTATTTAACTATAAACTTCCTATTTTACCCTGAAATGATTTATAGCCACACAAATATCTATGACTTATTTTAGATCACAAATTTCAAAAGTCTTTCCTTAATTCTTAAACTTCGTGCCCAGTCAAACACCATCACATAAATTGGGACACAGGGAGTACTGTTATATAAAACTAAATGGGTATTTGTTTCTGTCAGTTGGCCTAACTAAGTATTCAGCACTTAATGTGGTTACTCCCCTAAAGCTTGATTAGCCTGAAAAGTGGGTCATCACTTACTCATAGAGATGAGAAATACTATTCATGTAATTAAGGAGCCGTTTGGACATGATTTCATCTCATGAGATGAAATCATGAGATTAAATCATGTTTGGACATGCAATTTGGATTTCTTAAGTTGCAGTTTTTTTTATAAACATAAAAACCCCACAAGTTGTGAAAACGATTAAAATTTTCCCAATTCTTATATAATCTTACCAAATGAGTAAATCATAGTTCATAATAAAATTAATACGCTACTAGAAGGCCTTTCTAAAAAATACAACATCAATTGATCAAACTTTAGTTCAATAAAAAGGAAAATTAACATGAATAGTAATGTAACTACTTTTTAATATAATCCTCCCACATGGTAAACATGATTGGTAAATATATTTTACCAACCTGCAGATTAATATTTAATACAATTGGTTGGTAAACATGATTGGTAAATATATCTATCAATTTATGGGTCTTTTTTTACAAAATACAAACATATGGGTCAAATTTTACATTTATATTTTTTGAAATCATGATTTCAAATCCCAAATCATGCCTTTTTGGATGATTTGGGATTTCATCTCATGAGATGAAATTAGAGATGAAATCGCATGTCCAAACGCCGATTTCATCTCATCGCATGTCCAAACGCCTACTAAATTTTCTTATTCTATGGGTGTGTTTGGTAAGAAGGAAAATGTTTTCTTACTTATTTTCTAGTGTTTGGTAAGTAAGCAAAAATATATTATCCCAAGAGCATATATATGTACAACAACAACATACTCAGTGTAATCCCGCATTTATATGTAATCTAGCAAAATATTATGGGGGTGGGATGGGGTGGGGAGTGGGGGTTCAGGGGTGGTGGGGGGTGGGATGGTCAAGGTGTGGGGTTTGGGGGCGTTGAATGGGTGGGAGGAGACAATGAACTTGGAATGTGACTTGTAGAACTTGTTTTCGCTACTTCCATTAACGAAGTCATTATCCTCATTTTTAAGGAACTTGTTTTCCTTGAGAAAATGTTGTCCAAAATATTGGACCAACCAAACATGACCAAAACACACCCTATTACGAGTTCAAAGTCAGAAACTTGAAGAAGATGGGTGTGCAAACTCTTGGAAGGAGAATATAATGCTGTCTTAAATATGTTCAAAGATGACGGAAGATGAGCCAAATGAACCATATAGTCTTTAAAAAGTCAATCTTTCATGTAGGCACAAAATGAATTATATCGTGCCTAACCGTTTGATGTACATTTTTCTTTTCGAAGTGGACTGATCCCAGATGCATTTTTTTAGTTAATTTACTGAACTAAGATTCTGATTAAAACTTTTCATGGAAGTTTATGTTGAAGCGTATATGGATTTCATTGCAGGATCCGTCGATGTTGGACGGTGAAAGATGTGGGATATGTATGGATGTTGTCATTGATAGAGGAGTTCTAGACTGCTGTCAACACTGGTAATTAACTAAACTATTTTTCCAACTTCATCACTCTGTGTGACATTGAAATAGAGAAGGAAGCAATTGTAGTTTGGCATAAATGGATGTTCAGTGCGTTTATATTTGAGAGACCTTTGGCTTCTCCCTTTTTTCCTGTTCTTTCCTCTTTCCCTTAAGCGCGGTTAGTTGACTTACTCTTTTCTTAGTGCAATTGATTTATCTGACCCTTTCCCTTCACGACAATCCTAAGTTTAATATTATTATGATTTACTCTTGGTACGACTTCTTTTTAGCATACTACGTCTATGTGCCTGCAAGGCTGTAACAGTATGTGGAGTTCAGAAATTTCTATGCTTGACAGCACACATGATTTTTGTCTTGGGTGGCAGTTATGCTTTGTTCTCTTTGAGTAGACATTCTGCAGAATGCTTCAATTACGACGTTTTTATTGTTTATCTAAATTATTCATGACTTCGGCATAGTTTCACTCTGCAAATCAGCTGTAATCTTGATTGGCCTTGTTGTTTATGTGACTCTGATATATATTTTTGCTGATGATGCCACATCGCCGGAAATTATGCAAATTTCCAGTTCCACGACTTTTATCTTCATCTTCTGTTACTACTTATGATGAGTTGCGATATTTGTGAAGCCAATTACTGTGCCTGCATACCATAAGAAGTAAGGTTTTAGTAAAGCTTTGTGAATGTGGACATTACTGAGATTAATTTTTTCAAATTTGGACTTTTATCCAACCTCTGCTAACTCCTTGCACAGACACAAATAATGACCTGAGCTCGTCATTTAAAATTTCAGGTTTTGTTTTACATGCATTGACAACTGGGCTACCATCACAAACTTATGCCCACTTTGCCAGAGTGAATTTCAATTGATCACTTGTGTGCCTGTAAGTAACTGGAACTATTGGTGCTGCTTCACATTGTTTAATCCTCTTTCTCAATTCATTAATGAGTTCAACAATGTCTTAGTTACACACTTATCGTTTAATGCTTGCTCTTTGTTTGCCGATGGTTCTGAGGTTTTTCTCCCATCTTAAGTCAATTGTAGAAGTTTTCGTAAAATTATATTGAAAGATCTTTGAGGAGCCCAATTAATTCTTACCAATTTTCGTGAAGGTATTTGATACCATAGGGGGCAGCCAGACTGAGGAGGATTTATATACCAGGTATAGTTGTTGTGTTTGTTTCTTTATCAAATCTATATCAATCACTACATCTTTTCCAGTGATGGTCATTATCCACTGCTGAAAAAGAAAGATTCAGTTAGATCCATTTCTTTTGTTAATTTGATTGGGGAAAGAAGCAACTATACACTTGATGTAAAAAGAACACCCAATGGAGGGTTGGTTGTAAATGTGTGATCTTGAAATTGTTCGAGTTGTGAGATTAAACAATATGGAATATCCATATACTAGCCAAAAATAAAGGTATATGTGAAGAACTTTAGAGAAATAAAGCCACAAAAAAGAGAAAACCTGAGAAAGCCTCAGTTTGGCTGGTTGCCTGGTTCAAAGGAAATCACTTGGCAATCACAAGTGAAATCTATTGTCTTTGCAAATCTTTGAAAGCACTACCTTTGTTTTTCTCCACAAATGTGAGAACTCATAAGCCTCGGTCGTGCTGGTTCAAAGGAAATCACTTGGCAATCACAAGTGAAAATTTATAATCTTTTTGCAAATTCTTAACATTTTCACAATTCCTCTCTCCTCAAAATGGATGCTAAAGATTTTCTACTGTTTGTGTAGGGACTTTTCTTGTGCTTCAACATTCTAGCTGACCTAATAACTATCTGGAATACTAAAAAAATTCTACTTATAAGATATTTCTGTTGCATGTTTTGGTCTTTGCTAATGGCATATAACGGTCTTTTCCAACCACTTCCATAAGACTGCATAGTTGCAGCTCATGTGATGCGTGGTGCTGCAAATGTACTCTTGTAGATAACTCTCTCACTATTATCAAAAATCTCAACTTTCTTTTGAAGCTGATGCTGTATTTTTTAGATTTACTGCAGTTAATTGCTGTACTTGCTATTTGAATTGCTCTTGCAGGTTTCTGTATCATTTATTGTTCTTCCTTAGTTTTTAAAGTTTGGACCTTGAGGTTCAAGGTTGTTGAGTATGGATATGGTGAAAGCTTCTAGCCATAGTCTGAGTTTTAAAACTTAATTTCCTAAAGTTTATACTGAGATACATTATCCAAAGAATATTATTTTCATTCTCAGGTAATTCAGTATAGATCTTTGATCTTATATCATGCATATCTTCTGAGAAGGTTTAATTTAATAATGCTCATTCTCTAGCAGTGGCTTGATTAGTTATTATCTGCTAGTAAATTGCAAGCAATTACTATCGGGTTTAACTCTCTGATCTTTGCAGAGATGATGATTGGTCCATTGAAGGGAAGACTAATACTCTTTCATTCCCATCATACTATATCGACGAGAATGTGAGTTAACATGTTCCAGTGACTGTGAGTAGTCATTGTCCACCTTTGCTACTGGCACCCCAATCTCTATGGGAGCCATACCTGTAGAGCCTGCATAAAATAAATACGCTGAAATCTCATGACTTCCTTTTGATCAACTCATAGTTTTCCTTGCACATAATAAATTACTTATGAGATTCGGGACTGGTTGTATGCAAGTCATGTAAAGCTGCATTACCTCTTCATTTCTTTGACATGCAACATACTATGCGTTCTCATTTCTCTTCCCATGCTTCCAGTGCTATCATTTGACTTCCTACACTAGAACAAAACTCTATTAGGTGATGTAATAGTTTCATGCTTAGAAAAGCTGAGATTATGTTTCTTATGTCATTCATTGCCATCCTAGCAGTAAGATTTCTTGCATATTAATGAAACAGAGTTTTGCTAGTAGTGGTTGTCTTTTGTTGGAAATCTTATGCATTTTTTTGGGGTTTCGATGAGACGATGACTATTTTGGTCATATTGCGTTCTTATCTTGAAGTCAACTCTTTGTCTGTAATTACTATGTTTTGTCTTTTCTAGGCAGTTGTCTGCTTGGATGGAGATGGCTGCAAAGTTCGGGCTGGCGCAGTTAAAAATGAAGGAGATCTGAATCTTGATACGTCAATTGCTTGTGATTCATGTGATATATGGTATGGTAATATATCAATTTTTTTTTTTTTTGATCAAGTAAAAGATTTCTTAATCTAATAGTAACTGTTTTGCTAATATAATTGCCTACTGCTAAGTTGAATAATTCTGTGTGGATGATGTGAAAAGACGAATACAGCCCTTTCGTTTTCTTTCTCCGTTTTGCTTATTGCCTGTTTAGAGCATGTTTGGTTTTGTGTACATATAAAGCACTGATGCAACAGAATGTTGTGATGTATTCGGAGGGTTTGTATAAAATTGATAGCATCGTAGTTATGGACCTAAGATGCAGTAAGGAGAGTGATCCACAGATGGTATAAGCTTTGCAACATGGCATTTTATGAGAGCTTGAGAAGCACCCCATGGACATACTTTGTGTTGTGGAATTTCTTATTTTACATATTCTACAACAATTTACTTCCTCCATCTCAAAATTTGGTCTACTTTGACTTGCACAAGGTATCCAAATGGATATCCTTGTTGCCAATGTTAGTCAGTTCCATATTGGTTGATGGAATGGATTATTGTCTCCTTACGGTGTTGGACTTAGAGTTAAGTTCAACCCAACGCCCATTTCTCTTAGCACGGTAACGGAGACAGACTCATCTAAAAGCCTGCTTATGTATCTTCTAAATAATGTTATCACTTTATCCAGCAGTGAGGTTTCCCGTAACTTTTTCTCCTACTGTAAACTTAAACTTAGGAAGTGCTTCATGCAGCTGAAGTTCTTAATTTCCTTACTTCTTTTTCAAGGGCTTCTCCTCTGAGTGATTCTTTGCATATATGTGAGTAGGTATCATGCCTTTTGTGTTGGATTTGACACTGAGGACACTTCTGAAAGTTCATGGCTATGCCCAAGGTAAGCAAGCATGAGTATTAGTTCCACATTTCTTTGTTTATGTGTATTTAGCAGCCGAACATGTGTAGATTTCCGTTAGCTGCTATTGTTTTATGTGTGTGACTTGTCTGTTTTTGAGACTACACAAAGATTATGCCTGATTTGTACTTAGCTACTGCAGTTATGCCTAGAATACTTAAAATTAGTCAGGACTTGTAATCTTGCCTAGAATCATAATTTTGTAGTTTACATAAACTATAATCTTTGTAACTTACTAAGAATATCAACCATGTTTGAGAGAATAACCAAGTTCTACAATCTTTTTCAATCTATTCTATTTAATTGTCATGCTTACAGATTTACGGATTAACTTTATCCGATAACTGAAAAAAATCAGATTTAGGGAGTAATCCCAACTCTTTGAAACTCAACTGTGTAGTTTAAAAGGCAATTCAGTACACTTCTACGCTGATCACCAGCACGGAAGATCGAGCTGTACCCCTTTTAGCTTGTGAATTTTTCTAGCTAAAACAGCTTCTTCAAGAATTGATGTATAATGAAGTTAAATAGATTAAGCTGATATGTAATCAGTTTGCCTTTCTGATCATCTCAATCCTGTTTATAACAAGAACTTATAAAGGTGAATTTTCATTATACTAGACAGAATATTAAATTTGGATGTATTGCCATTGGTTTGATCCACTCAGTTTAGATAATTTCCATGGTTTTAGATGTATTGTCATTGGTTTCGCCAACTGAAATTACCAACTTGTAGATCTTTGTATTAAATTCCTTACAAGTTCTCAGATTTAATATAATGTTACAGTCTCCTCAGATTTAATATAATGTTACAGTCTAGACATATAACAAATAGGCTCTAGCTTGAGGGGGAGTGTTAAGATTATGCAAAGACAATACTTGAATAATTACTAATTTAGGTGCCGTAGTCGTGCCTAGAGTATTCAGGATTAGTTAAGATCTGTTGTCTTGCTTAGAATTGTACATAAATTTGTGTAGTTTGCCTAAATTGCCACCTATAGAAAATTCCTTTTAAAAATGCCTTCCACATATAGTTTTATTTGTCAATGTATCTTTGGATTTTAAAAAAATGTATCCTTGGATGGAGGTAAGTTGATATTTTAATCTTGAGCACCTGTTGTGGTTTTAAACATAACTCTTATTATTACCACGCTATGCAGATGTGTAGACAAGCTACCCGAAAAGTCAGAATCTTACAAGAAGTTTGGTCCAGAAAATGCCAGCAATAACTGTTTGCTTGAGGCTTCCTTTTCAGGGGAAGTGTCTGTATCTGTTGCTGATGCTGGTGAGACGGCTGTTGTCGTCTCGATTGTTGAGAGGAACAAACAGGATGAAGTACCAGGGAGAAAACTTTTAAATCTAGATACTGAAGAGGCTATAAATACTGGCATTTTGATCCATGATCCTGTTCCTGATACTCCCAGTATAGAACTGTCCTTGCCACAAAATGAATGTCCAGATTCAGCGCAGCCTTCTGCTACCCCTGTGGATGTGAAGTCTGATTCATCAACGCAGTTAATTAGTAATGAACCGGTTCAACCAAATCTAGATCTTCATCTGGGATTGTCAGTGAACTCATTTTCAGCATGTAATGGTATGCTTACAATGTTTCGGGAATTTCTTTTGTTCCTTTGGATTTGGATATCTATCTTAAGCTGGGCCAGCTAGATAGCTAAGCTATTAATGTTCTATGCATCTCCAGTAGACGTTACAAATGCGAAGGTAGCTGGATATCAAGTACCTCAAGCTGCACGACCGAAGAATACGTCAGAATGCCTTCCTCCAGGTATATGACCGTAGGCCGTAGCAAACAACTTTCCCAAATGTTGGATTCTTGAACATTGTTGCTTCCTGAAAACGTTTAGTTCATTATAAACTTTATTGACATGTACATACATGCTTTCATATTTTTCTTCTCTGAAGTGTTTGCCATTGATGTGTCTGTCTAAGTATATGACCTTAGCAAACAACTTTTCTAAATATTGTATTCTTGAGCATTGTTGCTTTCTGAAATTTTTTAGTTCATTATAAACTTTATAAGACATAGGTACGTGTGTTTTTTTTTTCTTTCTGAAATGTTTGCCGTTGATGTGTCAGGTGAAAAAGTGACGCTTGATAAGAACGAGGACAAGGTTGTGGCTTCCGGTGCAAAAAGAAAGCGCAGGGAAAACAGGTATTATGCAATTAAACCTCTTCATTTGATTAAATAGGATCATTGTTTCTGATTATCTTAACGCTTAAACCTGATGCTATCCAGTGAAAAAGTTGCAACTGTACCTGTGATGATCTTTTTTTTTTTTTTTTTTTTTTTACATGGGTTCTTTAAGTGGCTTAAGCCCATGTTTCCAGCTATGTTGCTCGGACTCTTCGAAAATATTGACGGGTGCGTGTCGGACACTCCAAAAGTAGTGCATTTTTGGAGAATCCAACACGGGTGCGGCAACGAAAGTGAAGAGTCCACGCAGCTTAGGTTGCCAATGACTAATTGACAAAACATGTGGCTACTAGTTGTGCATCATCTGGCATGACTCTCCTGGACTTGCCCCTGGCGTACATATTAGAAAATTGAGATGTTCCATGTGACTGAAGTCACTGAACAACTTTGATCTTTTTCACTGAAAAACTTTGATCTTTTTCTTACTATGTAAGACATAGGAATTAAAAGATAGACATTGAATTGTAATGCGTCCCCATATTTTTTGTGATTGGGTATGTTTTAAACATCTAGACGTATCCCAACGTTACATGCAGTCTGCTAGTTGCATATTAGTTTTCTTTTCCTCTGTACAGGTTGAACTACATTTTTCTTCTTTCTATAAGTGATAAAGGCATGTCAAGCCTATTAATTGGCGGGAAAGGCTCAGAGTCTTTTGGGACATAAGCAACCCGATCTGGGCTTCTTTTTAATGACCTGTACTTCTTCTTGGAACTTCTTGCGCACTGACAAGATATTAATTGCCTAATCTTGTATTTCACTATTCATAATATATTCACCTAATTGCTTTTTGAAAATGATTCAATGTTTCTTTCCAATTTCCCTGTGCATTCATGTGTATTGTGTTCTCACAAAATGTAATCCTATGAAGCATGAGTTTTAAGTAGCCATCACCAGTCTATGTTGTTGTCACGTTAAGCACTAGTCTTGTGGAGATATAATAATCATCAAGTGCTATAGAAGTTAAGCTCTCTAAATAACTACTATATGCTATCGTTCTATCAGAAACCTGCTAGAGCCAAATGTTCAACAACTGCGACCTTCTTTATTAAGTTTACTTTTGTCCTTCCATTTCTATTAGGATTGCTTACAGTTCTGATAGTGATTGCAGAAATGCTGATGATGGAGGCATTAGAGCCAAAGCTGAGCCTGCCAATTATCCGAAGAGAGTTAAAATCGAGGGAACCAGTGAGCAAATTAATACAAAGGACCAACCTCCAGTATCTGCTTCTGACAAGTCCGATAAACCTCGAGCAATCACCTTGAAGGACGAGAAAATGAAATGTAAACCTGAAAATAAAAATCTTAACACTGACATAATGAATATAGTTCAAGGAACAGGTCGTAAAACTTTGAAGAAGCTTGCACATAGCAACCAGGATGGAATGTCCTCTGAACTAAGAGAAAATGCAGCTCGCTTGAGGGTTAAAAAGATCATGCGGAGAACTGGTGATGAGGACTCATCAGTGCTAGTTGAAAATCTGAGGAAAGAAATTAGAGAAGCTGTTCGTAACAAGTCTTATGGGGATAAAGGGGAAAAGCATCTTGATCCGAAACTTCTGACTGCTTTTAGAGCTGTTGTGACAGGATCTACAGCTGAAACTAAGAAGCCTTCTGTGGATCTGAAAGCAAAGAGGTCACTGTTGCAGAAGGGAAAAGTACGTGAAAACCTAACCAAAAAGATTTATGGTATTGGAGGAAGACGACGGAGAGCATGGACTCGGGATTGTGAAGTAGAATTCTGGAAATACAGATGCTCAAACATGTCAAAGCCTGAGAAGATTCAGACATTGAAGTCGGTTCTTGACCTCCTGAGAGATGATTCTGAGAATGCAGCAACAAAGCCTGTGAATGAAGGGGAAGGAAGGTCTTCCATTCTTTCAAGGCTATATTTAGCAGATAATTCGGTTTTTCCAAGAAAGGAGGATATCAAGCCTGCCTCTACCCGTACTGTTGTTGGAGCTGATCAGAACAAAGATAACGGATTGACATCAAGCACTTCAGCAACATCTTTTGCTAGTCCATCCAGTATAGTTCCACCCGTAAATGTGTCTTCTGTGGTGGTGGCTTCTCCTTTGGAAATTAAGGGGGCCAAGGTAAGTGTCCCAACCACTAAGGCTGATATTACTAGAATACTTTCAATCAAAGGCACTGATAGGCCGTCTACATCAACATCAAGTGGTTTGAAATTGTGTACCAAGGAGGAAACAGCTGTAAAATGTGATAATACAAGGAGCGATAAGAGGAAGTGGGCACTAGAGGTTCTTGCAAGAAAAACAGCAGCAGCAAGCAAGAGCGGGACCCTGGAAAATGAAGAGGACAGTGCCGTACTGAAAAATAATTATCCTTTGCTAGTACGTTAATTTTTTTTTCCTTTTGTACCATTTCTTTTTGCTGCCTGTTGTTCTGCACCTGATCATTTCTTGTTTTTAAACTTCTGAGCAGGCTCAGCTACCGAAAGACATGCGGCCAGCTTTGGCACCCTGTCGTCATAATAAAATCCCCATGTCCGTCAGGCTGGTAAGCACTGTCCTTTTCATTTCAAGTCTTTTCTAAGTGTACTTGTTACCCAGGCCCCAGGGTGATAATTTTGCTATTCTATGGTCTGATATTCGAGGTGTTAGAATGTTATGGTAAGAGTGCTATAAAAATTGCATATTGTTGCAGGAAACAATGTGCCTAGCATGTATAAATTGGTGTGCCCTTGTATTCATCATATCTTCAATAAATCTGTCTCCTCGCCAGTTTTTATTTATTTAAAGAATTTGGTAGCAGATTCAGTTTCAAAAAGAGAATTTGATTGCAGAGCCTCTACAGGGCTCAATTAGCTTCGCGTTATCTGCAAGTGGCTTTAAATATTCTGCTTCTGTTTCCTCTTTCCGGTGACCGTTCCAGAGACACTAATCTTATTTCTGATTATTGTTACACTTGCACGATACCTTTTCAGCAACTATTCTGGTGGCACCACTTTTCTTTCCAGCGGCCGTTCCAGCCGTTTCATGCCTCTTTCCAGTGTCTATTACGTCACCGTTCCTCTTATGGAGACTTTTTTGGCATTGGCACACCTCTTTTCGGTTTATTATTTGGGGAGCAGCTTCTCCAACGAGATTCCAGATGACCTCAACTTTTTTGTTAACTTTGCATTTTTTTTTTTTGGCGATATTTACTTCCTATATTTTCAAAGCAAGCAAACTCAAGTTTGTCTCTTCACTTTGAGTTTGAGGGTGCTTGTTAGAGTGTTTAAGTGGGAGCGTTACGATGTTAGGATTTGAGTGTTACAAAGTTGGATATTTTCCCACATTGAGTAAATATCCTATTTATATTGTGTCAAGCATCTATAAGCAGATGTTCCATATATTCATTATGCCATCAAGCCTTTAATAACCCTTTTGTTTTCCTCATGGAAAACGTCGTACTGCTGGAGATGCTCACCACATAATGAAAAAGAAAAATAAGTGAAAGAGATAAACAAAAAGGTTCATATGGACTGACGGAAAAGAATCCCCATTATTCTGATTTATTTTGCAAAAATGAGGATCTATGAAGTTATTTCTTTAGCTAAGTATATGAGGCTCCTACATGGCAGTGGAGGTGTGTTTAAGCGCTGGAGTTAGGTGCAAAGCAGGTTGACTGTTTCCACTTCCATAGACAGCTCCAGTTCAGACACCAAGACACTAAGGCGCACACCTCATCACCCATCGGCTTTGTCTTGAATGAGACAACATGAAACAATAACTGTTTCACTTAATTGCATTTGTTTCAGTTCCTCTGTCAATATAATTAGTGTTTGTGTTTATAGTCATCATTCTTGAATTGTATACGGTTTCTTTCTTTTTTTTTTTTTTCCCCCTCTTCATTTGCATCTTTCTTCCTTAAAGCCGAAACTTCATTCGTGGTTTGCGCTTAAAGCCTGACAATTCTCGACACTTCTTTTTCTTTGCTTTTTTTGTCTGCTTTACTCTTTTGAAGCAGCAAGGCATTTGCTACTGACAGCACTGTTGTGAAACACGCCTCTATATTTTGTTTCCTGTTTGGTCTTTGATTCTCAAATTTGACGGAGAACCCTGAGCTCCTAGGAGATAGCTTCATTATCTTAGGTAGCTAGAAATCATTCTCACAGTAGATATCTACATTATCACCACAATTCCACTAGCATCTATTCCATATGTTGATTGGCATCTAACAACTTGTTAATCCTTCACATGTGATAATAGGATCTATTCAAAGTCTTGTCCCTTCGGGACGTCCAATAGAATTAAAACTATACAGAATAATGACTTATTCAAAATCCCTAGTTAGTATGTTGCTTATTGGATTACAGATCCATATAACCAGGAGATGAATGGTGCCCTTTTTTTTCACGTTACCTTTCTAAAAAAATAGTACAGTTTTTTCCTCTATAATATAACAGATTCCTGGGGGATTTTTTCCTTATAAAATGTTGTCCGTTTGCTCTGTTCTCCCATAACCACAAACTGAGCAAATCATTCATCTTGGTTATATGTAATTTATCAATTTTTTCCTCTGGTTTTTCTCTCAGGCTCAACTTCACCGTTTCACTGAGCACCTCTTAAGGAAAACAAATCTGTCAGTTGTTAAACAGAACAGCAGAAACAGAACTGGCAATTGCAGACGCGGTTAATATTGAAAAGGAGGTTGCTGATAGGTCTAATAGCAAACTAGTATATGTAAATCTCTGCTCACAAGAACTGCGCAGATCAGACAATGCCAGTCATGTTGGTGTTGCAGAGCCAAATCCTTGCCAAACATCAGAAGTTCTAACTAACTCATCAGAAGAATTAAGCGACGCCCATTCTTCTGATCCAGCAGTCAATGAAGCGCTAAGAAATGCAGGACTTTTGTCCGATTCACCTCCAAATAGTCCAAGTTGCCCCTTGGAGGAAGTCAAAGAGGAAATTTGCATATCAAAAGAAGTTGAAGATGACGGGCCAGAGAATGTGTTTGAAGTGGATGCTCCTCCAGAACTTGATATATATGGGGATTTTGAATATAGTTTGGAGGATGATGACTTTTCTGGTGCTGGAACTTCAATGATCTCTGCGCTGCAGCCAGAAGAATCTAAAATGAAACTTGTCTTCTCCACAATCTACCCTGTGGGATCTGATGGTTCTATGGAACTTCAAAATCACGAAAAACAGGACATTCCTGACATCCTGTAGACACATCTTCCTTGAGTGGATGTGAAACAAGTGGTGGGGTTGGAAGCTCAACTGCAGCTGAGCAGACTGAAAATTGCCTTGATCATAGTTCCCTGGCAGTCGATGAAGAGTCTATTGTAGACTGTGAAGAGTTGTATGGACCAGATAAAGAGCCGCTGATTCAGAAGTATCCTGAGATGGCATCACTCAAGCTTGATGAACTGGCCATGAACATTGAAGTTCAACAAAGCAATGGAGTCGATGAATCCAATCAGGCTTCAAAGTCTTCGGAGCAGGGAAACGACAGCAGCTCTAATGCTTCCAAATCACCTAACCGGCTTACCAAAAGTGAAAATCTACAGGTGAAGAAGACATCGAAATCCCTTGCTGAAAAGGAATCAGGCAGCAAAAACTCTGTATCGATGAAGGTAATAAATGAGCACTCGCTTCCCTGATCACTGATAAAACCATTGTTCTCTTCCTGGAATCTTTTCTTTCGGGTACTAATTAAGTTATATTGTGACAGGTCGAAGCATACGTGAAGGAGCACATTAGACCACTTTGCAAGAGCGGGGTGATCTCGGTTGAACAATATAGGTGGGCTGTGGGCAAAACTACTGAGAAAGTCATGAAGTATCACCCAAAGGACAAAAATGCTAATTTTCTCATCAAGGAAGGAGATAAAATTAAGAAACTTGCAGAGCAGTACGTTGAGACAGCTCAAAAACAAAAAAACTAACAAGTATCTGTCTTAGTGATAGTTACGCGATGTACAGCTTTTGACTCCTAGTTTTTTTTTTTTCTCTATTCTTTTCCATATTGCTTCTGTTTTTGTATCTATGTCGAAGCTTAAGAAGTTACACTGGGGGACTAGGCTGATGTAAATGTAATTTAGTCTGAGTCTCAAAATTAGTGACTCAGACGACGAGGCATTTTCTTTTAGATTATAGACTAATTTTAAATGCAGAATGCTGCATCATTTGGACTTTGGAGGGAACATAAATGTATTATGAATTTATGACTTAGTTGTATAAAGATTAGAAACTATAGAGATGCCAATTGGCAGTCGAAGCTTTACTGCAATTTTATGTAACCTATTCAATCCTTAATTTGTTACAAATCGAAAGTGTTTTTATCTTCCAAAGGTCATCTCACTCGGCAATATGCTTTGTGCTTTCTGGAGAAAGATTCATAGCACATATACTTTGATAATTCAACACCGAGCTTATATGACGCGAGAACTAATACCAATAGGGCTATATTTGCTATGTCATATTTTTGCAAACTGGGTGAAGATTATATCCCCTGTATTATTTTGTGTGAAAAGTCACTCTTCCTCAGACACTGATAAAACCATTATTCTCTTCATTACCATAGCAAATAACCATACCAAACGCAGATAGCAAAAGAGATGAGTGTGTTGTTAGGAATCTCCAATATGCTAGTTTCAATAACTCTCGTTCTTAAAAGAATATTCTTGTGGCTTTTCCTGGTAAAAAATATAGTGAAATAAGCTTCTAAATCCAAATTTAAGGGTTCGAAATATTTAAAGATCCAACGGCGTTAAAATCTGCTTAATACGAGATATCAGATCAATCTTAAGGCTTTCATTTTCGGCCAGAGTTTGCCTTGGTGTTAGTTGAGTTTCTCTTTTTCCTTTCCTTTTTTCTTCAGCATAAATTTTTACTTATAAATTGGTGCATTCTCTTTCTTGAAATTCTTATACATTGGTGCATTCTCTTTCTTGAAATTACATTCTCTCAAATCTATTCAGAGAACAGATAAAGAAATTATTTTAATTGAGATTGCTACAAAATTTATGTTATTTAAGATAATTCTTATTTTATTATTATGTGCATTGAGCATTTGAGTCCCCCTTTCTTTTACATCAATCTCCATAGATAGGTTTATGAATTTTGATTGCCATTTCCTTAATGGACAACTACGTATATATACATCTTGGTTATAAATATTTACTAAACGCGACGTATGGGCTTTTTTTTTTATATTTACAAAAAAGATAATATTATAAACTTATATAAAACATATTAAAAAAAAAAATTATTTTTTTAAAATATTTTTTTGGCTCAAAAATTTATGTATTGAAAGTTGTATGAAATAAGAGTATTCACAAGGCATAAAAGTTCACCAAAATGCAGTGTATTGAAATCCGTATTAAAAACGTATTTGTAAAATGCTAGAGGTCTCGCTTAAGTGCTTAAAAATCCGCTCAAAATTGTGTGTATAAAAATGAAGTATACCTAGATTGGCCAAGTCTTAAAATTTCACTCACATTTTCGTATAAAGTCTTGTTAGATTGTGAAATTAATACAACTACAACAACATTTTATACAACTTCGATACAACATCCACTTTTAAAATAATCGCCTCTCGCATTTTTTAAGGTGATAAAAATGCAGATATCTTTCTCAAGCTACGAAAAGTTCATTTTCTTCAACTTTGGTGGCTAAAGACGTATTTAAATGCGCAGATATCTCGATCGCTAAAGATTACTACCAAAATTTTATGCATAGAACTTTATTTAAACGTATATCTCGCCTTTCAACATTCGTAATTTGCATTTACATTTATAAATTATATTAGGATCTTTGAAAATTAATACAACTACAATAACATTGTAACAACTTTCGTACAATTTTCAAGGCTTAAAGTTTTCACTCACAATTTTGTGTATGAAAATTATATTAAAAATTTCGCTCACACACATTTCATACACAAAAAATTGAGGTAATTTTTTAAGCCTTTGAGCAAAAAATAAATAAATATATTTTTAAAAAAAAATATATTTTCTGGAAAAAAAAAATAAAAAAAGGAAAAATATATGAAAATCCGTCATGTTTCGTAATATGTTGTTATGTTTTGTAAATAAGGAAAACTATCGTCACGTTTGGTAAATATTTCTCCTTAATATGTATATTCACGTAGTTTTCCCTTTCCTTAATAAAGGGAAAATTTCACTAATAAACAATTTATGAGTCAAAATTACATATTCATAGGACATATTTTAAATTACAAACCTGCGGCCCAACAAATCATGGCCCAACTATAAAAGAGGCTGGATATTCTCTTTCAGCTCTGTTTGGATTGAGAAGGTAACGCCCATTAATTTCTCCTCCAAATCCTTGCGAAGATTTTGTTGGAAGATTTTTCATGATTTTCTCCAATATACAATCGTATATGGCAGTAAAATCGTGATTTCAGGTTCTTCGATTTCTCCGTCCAATCCTGCATTCCTTCAAATCTGCATGTAGATTTTGCTAGACTTTTTCCTTGATTATTAGTGATTTTCAGAGATTCTTGGATCAAAAGTAAGAGAAAACACTGATTTCGATTCAATTCTATTTAATGGAAGTTTATCCTATATACATTCAACATAGTGGTGAATAGAATTCTGAAAATAATTTTGTCAATTTTGTTGGGGATTGTGTTGTTATCGAATCTAGTTTCAATTTTGAAAACTTAGTTGCAGCAATTTCAAAACAAATCCGGGTTGATTCTGAATTGAATATCATAGAGATCAAGTTCATTCCGAAGGATGGTTTACTGCCTATGCTAATTCACAATGACACTGGTGTAGCCTATCCGTTGTGTATAACAGTGAAGAAGGCGTCAATTGCCTGCTACAAATCCAGTGGGCTTAGGTAGAGGTGGACTTATGCAAGAGATTGATGATGCATATACAATAGATATGATTGAATTAGAGAATGATGAAATTGATTTACGAGAACGATGAAGAAGTTCGTGAAATCGAAAACAATGATTGTATAATAGAAAAAACGCTTTACACAAAAATGTTGAGGATAAAATTTACATAAACAAGAGACGCTTAGTAAAAGTAAAAAAACTAAGGCTCGATGCAAGAAGTTCCAAACTTAAGGTGAAGAGATCAAGTGCAACAAGGTATGGTATAAAATTGTATATTCTGTATTTGTATAATTGAATAGTATGTATGTTGATAGAGTGATTCGTGTACTGTATGTATGTGCTTTGTGGATATATTTATGGATATTTGTGTATAAATTTGTATTAAGAAGTTTCAATTATTTACTACTAGGTATCACCTCTCTTGTGTGGATGAATTCAGATTGAGTTTCAAATCTTCGCCGTGCAATACGGAAAAAATATTCAAAAGTATGAGGCATTTCAATAATGTTCATACATGTTCGTTTTCTGAAAGATACTTAATGCAACGTCAAGCTACTTCGGTTGTAGTTTCTGGTTTTGTTGTGGATAAACTTTCTGATCCAAAAAGATAATACACTCCAAAGGATATACTAAGTGACATGCAACAGGAGCACGGTGTTAAGTTGAACTATATGAAAGTGTGGAGAGCTAAAGAAAAGGCAAAGGAAATAATAAGAGGGAAACCTAGTGTATCTTATAGGGAGTTGCTGTCATACTTGTATATGTTGGAGTACACAAACTAAACGGTTACAAGGTTGCATAAGTCGGATGAGGACGTTTCCTTTATGTGATTTGTTTCCCCGTATTCATCTATCAAGGGTCGGGGAATATTATGTGCCAATAATGGTGGTTGATGGGAGCTTTCTCAAAGCAAAGATATAGGGGGACTATTTTGACTACTTGCATACTAGACGCAACTGGTGAGTACACTATATCAAGATTCCTTTCTCTTAATGGTTGTTTCAGTTTGTATATACTTGAATAAAACATGTATAATTGTGTATATTTTTCTATACTGACTGGCAGTGGGGTCATGAATGATTTTGTTCTTATCATTCTTCCTTCTTATAAACCTTTGTCTTCTTGGCAGATTTACCCCAATAGATTCAATGTCCTCTTCATCATCCCAACCCTCATCCTCATCTATTTCAAAGCTATCATCGTGTAACTATCAATGTAAGGTTCATCACCTCCTAATCTACCCTCAAGACCAACCTTTACCGTCAGTAGTTTCATCAAATCCTAGATCCACACTCCCTTCACCCACTGAACCTCTTCACCATCAGGTTTTGCCCTCTCACTTCTTTTTCTCCTCTGAACTTCAATCCTCATTTTAGCCCTCAACTCTCTTACCTCATCAGGCTCATCACTTGCATATCCATCCTCACCTTTCCCCTTCTATGTCATCTACAGATTGTTCACTATCATCGCCTGAGAAATCGAACCCCTGATCTAAGGAATCAACCAATCGGACCTAGATCTTCATGAACAGCAGGTGTAGAAGATGAAGGACCTGCTGTATTTTCAGCAGCACTAGCAGCACAAGTAAAAGAACAATGGGGTGGATTATTTTCAACTGAAGCTGCAGATGTAGAAGAGGAAGGGCCTCACGTATTTTCCAGTGTATCAAGACAAGAAAAGAGGAATGGGGTGCTGTTTCTTCAGGAGCAACAGCAGGTGTAGGAGAGGCAGGAGGTATTTTTTCTGGAACAAAAAAATTTGAAGTAAAAGAGGAATGGGGTGGTGTGTTTAAAGAGGAATGGGGTGGTGTGTTTTTAGCAGTAGCAACAGGTGTATAAGAGGTAGGAGGTGGTTTTTTTTTACAAATTTGAGTAGAAAAGGACAAAGGTGTATTAGGACAATTGAAGGGCTCCTAAACAACCCTTTCATTACTACCTCTTTCATCGACCCCTTTATTAAAAGGGAAACAAGATTCCTCCCTATCCCCATAACTAACATATTCTAATAAAGGTGAGTCCACAACTGCTTCATCAACCATGTGCTTGACAAAAACCTCCACAATATCACCATCATTCAAACCCATAGTCATATTTAAAATAACCTTATCACTATCAACATCTACCAAAATGCTACTATTAGGTGGCTTAATACTAAATGTGCAAGTATTTGTGTATCCTAATTCTTTAATAAAGTCTCTCAACTCAAAAAAAAGACAACATATCAACATCGACATTCAATATATCAGTAACTTCCCACCTTCATATATTGGTTCCCCATTATTTAACTGTAATACACCTCCATGGTACCATCTTAAGGTCACATACACAAAATCAGCCATGTACTACCTAAATACAAAACAAAAAAACAAAGAATAACAAATAATTCAACTTAATGTCAAACGGAATAAAAAAAAATGATAAGCATATGCACAGTAACTGAAAACCCTATACTACATCATTTTTTGAAAAAAAATAATCAAACAATATGCACAATATGATAATAAATATGCTGATTACAGTTGGGGAACTATGAAAATTTGTTCTTTATAGTCCAGATTTCAGGTAAGCCGACAAAGCACAAAATCCTAGTATCATTTTTTGAAAAAAAAAAAAAATGTAAAGAACTAACCTTTACTAGATGAACAATGAGTAGCAACGAAAAATAAACTTTAAATCGCCTTATGTACGTGATAATATGTTGACAAATATTGGGGTTGAAAATGGTGTTGATCGTGATATTTGGATTAGGTTAGGTTTTAGAATATGAGAATTGGGGTGATTTAATTTAGAATGGGTGGGTTACGGGTCGGGTTAATAAAAAATGGGGCAAAATTAAAGATGTGGCATGTAGGCCAGACGCGTGTGGACAAGCACCTGTTAATAATTGGGGGTTGGCATATTGGACTGCCACATCAGCAAAAAAGGGGCATTTTAATGCTGAATTTTTTTTTCCAGGGGGGTAATAGGACTAACGCAAAGGTTAGGTGTGTAGTTGGGATTTTGGTTAAACGTTGGGGGGTATTTTGAGTATTTTCTCTATATGTGTATAATTGAATAGTACGTATGTTGATAGAGTGATTAAGGTATCGATGTATGTGCTGGGATATGTTTATGGATATTTGTGTATAAATTTGTATTAAGAAGTTTCAATTATTTACTACTAGGTATCACCTTTCTTGTGTGGATGAGAATTGTGATTGGAGTTTCAAATCTTCTGCCGTGCACATGGGAAAAATATTCAAAGTGAGGCATTTCAATAATGTTCATACATATTCATTTTCTGAAAGATACTTAATGCAACGTCAAGCTACTTCGATTTTAGTTTCTGGTTTTGTTGTGGATAAACTTTCTGATTCGAAAAGATAATACACTCCAAAGGATATAATAGGTGACATGCAACAGGAACACGGCGTTAAGTTGAACTACATGAAAGTGTGGAGAGCTAAAGAAAATGCAATGGAAATAATAAGAGGGAAACCTAGTGTATCTTATGGGGAGTTGCCGTCATACTTGTATATGTTGGAGTACACAAATCCAGAAATGGTTACAAGGTTGCATAAGTCGAATGAGGGACGCTTCCTTTATGCATTTGTTTCCCTGTATTCATCTATCAAGGGTTGGGAATATTGTAGGCCAATAATGGTGGTTGATAGGAGCTTTCTCAAAGCAGCATATAGGGGGACTATTTTGACTACTTGCATACTGGACGCAGCTGGTGAGTACACTATATCAAGATTCCTTTCTCATAATGGTTGTTACAGTTTGTATATACTTGTATAAAACATGTATAATTGTGTATATTTTTCTATATTGACTGTATAATTGTGTATATTTTTCTATACTGACTGTATAATTATGTATATTTTTCTATACTAGTTGTATAATTGTGTATATTTTCCTATACTGACTGTATAATTGAGTATATTTTTCTATACTGACTGTATAATTGTGTATATTTTTTCTATACTGATTGTATAGTTGTGTATATTTTTCTATACTGATTGTATAATTGTGTGTATATTGTCTAAACAGGGAATATCCTACCGCTAGCCTATGCACTCGTCGACTCAGAAAATGATGCATCTTGGGGATGGTTCTTCATGCAACTGAAGAATACTTTTAGGGTTAGGGAAGGAATGTGTATTATTTCGGATAGACATGATAGCATTCAGAATGCAACATCAACTGTTTACCCGGAAGTGCCTCATTGTTTTTGCATCTACCATTTGTGGAACAATGTCAAGGCACTATTAGGAAAAATAAGGAAAAAAGGAGACCGATCTTTTTTGCTTTGGCTAAGGCTTACACCACTGAAAGGTTTGAACGCTACATCAACGAATTGAATAAATTTGATCGGCGAGTGCAGCCTTACTTGTTTAATGTTGGGTATGAACGGTGGTCTAGAGTAATCTATAGAGTGAAAAGGACAATTTTCATGACCTCCGATATCGCTGAGTCAATGAATTCGACAAACAATTTGCAAGAGAGCTTCTAGTAGGATGCTTGCTGGAGCTTTTGACAAAGTTGATGACACAATGGAGCTATGAAAATAGGAAACATGCAACGAAGTCTACAGAGCTTGGCAAAATGTACAACAAGATGTTGAAGAAAAATATGATTGCATCACAGAACATGACGGTAAAAACTTAAGTATAATATTTCATTGTATTACTGAATTGCATCCATAATAACTGTTTTCTGTTTTCTTGAAAAAACTGTAGGCGATACCTTCTATAGACCAGTTGTACACAGTGGTTGGTTAAAGGGAAAAGGATAAACATAGTGGACCTCGGAGAGGGAATATGAAGTTGTAAGAGATTTCAAATGAATTAACCCTACGTCGGCACGCTTGGCTTAGTAAAGCCCAATGGAACGGACCCAATCCAATTCTGCTCTTTCTACTACAAGAAGGATTATCTCATGAAAACATGGGAAATTCCTGTGAATCCTATTCCAGATGAGACTACATGGGTTGTCCCTAGAGAGGTCATGGAGAATGTGGTCTTACCACCAGAAGGGAAGAGAAGTGTTGGAAGACCAAAAAATAAGAGATACAAACCGGCTTCGGAAATGAATAATAATAACGATAAGAAGAAGAGGGCTACGCTTTCATGTGGGCTGTGTGGACAAGCTGGTCACAATAGGAAAGCATGCAAAAACATACCAAAGAACTTAGTTTGAAACACTAGAATTTATGTTACGTTTCTAATTCACCGATGAACACATACCCTTTGGAGTGTTCGGAGTATCTTATAAAGATACATTTCTTCCCTTTTGGACTCAGTTTTCCGAACTTACCAAAACGATCTTTTACATATGCAGCACAACCCCAAGGTCGTAGATCATTCAGGTTTGGTTTATGACCAATCCATAGCTCGTACGGAGCGAAAGTAACTGAATTAGAAGGCACTTTATTCAATATATAGGCCACAGCCAATAAAACATCTCCCCAGAAGCAGATATGTAAATTTGCCTGCGGCATCATGGACCTTGTCATGTCCAATACTGTTCTATTCCTCCTTCCTGATATACCATTCTATTGAGGTGTGTAAGGAATAATTAACTGTCAAGTAATGCCTTTTTTCATAACATAATTCTTCAAATTATTTTGATAAATATTCACGGCCTCTATAGGTTCTTAAAGTGTTTATACTTTTATCTAATTGATTCTCAACTTCATTCATATATCTTCTAAAGAATTCAAGGGCTTCAGATTTATGAGAAATCAAATAGACATAAACAAATCGCATGAAATCATCAACAAATATAATGAAATATAAAGCACCAGACCTTGCGCTCACCTTCATCAGACCACATATATCATAATGGATTAACTACAATGGGGAATCGGCTCTCTTAGCCTTCCCAAATGGTCTATGTTTAATCTTTCCGGCAAGACAATTTTAACAAGTTAACACTTCAATTTTGGAGAAAGGACCCAAATGCCCTTCCTTTGCTAATCTATTCATCCGGTCTTGCCCTGTGTGACCTAATCTTGCATACCATGTAATAACATCTCATTACACAATGGTCAACATAATAGTCATAAGTTGAAGGATTACAATCTAAAACGATAAAACCATCATAACGAAGTCCAAAAAAATAATAAAAAACACATTGTCTTGAGTAATTCTAACACCATTGCGACTAAAATTTAAACAAAAACCAAGATCTAGAAGAATAGACACAGACACTAAGTTTCGTTGAATCTCTGGAGCATATAGGACGTCATATAACATCAAAGATGGGCCACCACGCAAGTCCATTTTACAAGTGCCTATCCCTTCGACTTCAAGCTTTGCATTATTTCCTATATGTACCCACCTTGATCTAGGTGAAACTCGACAGAACTACACAAACGCTTCTCGATCATGACACATATGGTCGGTGGCCCCTGAGTCTACAATCCACACAAGATAAGATTTAGTTAGTAAAACAGTGCTAGAAACATATGTAGCACTTAGAGATGCGTTTTGAAATGCTACATTTTTTGGCTCGGGACACTCACGAGGAAAATGCCCCGGAACATGGAAGTTGTAGCATTTCATCTTACTCTTGTCACGACCCGAACTACGGGCCGCGACGGGTATCCGGGACTAACCACCGAACACCACTCATTCCATTACCTATATGCTCTCATTCATAATACTTGCTCAATTTTATGAAAACATATATAGATCATAGGGAACGTAATTACTTTTATAAACATAAGCCCTTCGGCTATCAAAACAATATATACATACACATACACATACACATACACATACATGGAGACCATGGGACCATACTACCCACACATGCGTATCTACGAGCATCTACTAGAGTACTAGACATACGGACGGGACAGGACCCCGTCATGCCCAATCATGAACATATACATGTATGTACCAAAAGAATAATCAATGGCACCTCCGGACAATGGAGTGCTCACACGTCTACCACTAGCTCCTATAGATCGGCACCCGTCTCCTTGCCTACCAATGGCATGAACATGCCGGCCCAAAGAAAACGGACGCCGCACGAACATTATGTTCGAGTATGTAAAGCAAGGTGAAAACGAAATAAGCATAGTAAGCATATCATAAGTCACGGGATGGAGATACAACTCGCGCGTACTCTATAATCATAGGTACATTTCATATACATTCATCATACATAAGCATGTCATATACATTACCATAGCGTATGCTCTATCATGTCACATATACATCATCATGCCATACATGCATCGTCATATCAATCGTACATCATCATGTATACGTTAACCCGCGATCCGGTAACCATCATATGCCGCCCACTAGTATGTCATGCCCGGCCTTCTAGGCTCGGTAGAATCATAGCAGCTCGCCTTAGCGGTGACATGCCCGGCCATCTAGGCTCCTGTAGGATCATAGCGGCCCCCGCCTTAAGCATTGACATGCCCGGCCATCTAGGCTCGGTAGAATCATATCATCATACATAGCATGCATTCATCATCGTACATTATACATCATCATAGTCATCACTATCATTCATTTCATATTCATATCATGGTTTCATCATAATTTAATATCATCATATATTTATTATCCATTCATACATTAGGACTTGGAAGCAAGTATAGTCATGTCGGGGTGACATAAGGTCGTGGACCCCCGATTTCATTATAGAGCATTCATAGGCATTCTATCTCACCTTGGAAGAATGGGCATAAGGTGAGTATATATAATGGTCAATCATCAATGAACCACGGATAGCTTCATTAGCTTAATAGGAGCATCATATCATTGACTATGCGCATCTACGGAGCTTACTTTGTCATTATCGTTAGCGTAGTCGTAACATATCTCTTATCTCGTATGGCTATTCGTGCATAATGGCTCGTAGCCTTCTTGAAGATAGGACATTCGTAATAAAGAGGACATTCATGCCATAGGACTCATGCCTTAGAAAGAAAGGATTAGCCTTACATACCTTTGTCGTTTAGCTATTCTATCGCTTGCTCGTTCTCCTTTAATGCACTTGTTTATACCTTCAAGAGAATTCGTATCGATATTAGCTATATAAATGCGTTGAGATACTTACTAACGCTAGAGAAATTTGGGCAGCATTTCCTTTGTTTCTACTACTTTCCACCATATTCCATATCAACTCCCAACGTTCATAACAATCATCACAATATCACTAACAACAATCGTCATTCATTTACATAATTCGCATTTCACAATTCTACTTAAATTCTCCATATTCATGACTAAAAGTCCATCGTCGTATTCTTTCATATCCAATACTTATTTCATGCTCTATAGGTCATTTATAACGCATTCATATCATCAACACATATCATCCATGATTCAATTCAACTACTACTCACTAGCAACACTATTCACACATTTGATGACCTATTTGCTATACACTTCTACAATCCATGTGTTTCAATCTATAAATAATTCAAACAACATGTAAAGATCATGTGACTTACCTTAGATGATGGAGGAATAAGCTTGGAATGGTGATTCACCCTTAGCACCAAAACCCTAGTTTATCTCTCTTGGGATTTCTCAACTTGGATGACTTTTAATGGGTTTCCTTCACTTGATTCACCTTAATTCTTGTTATTGATCCTTGATTTCTCTTGTTTTCTCATGGATGAAATGTTTGGAACTCTCTAGAGGTTTCTTGAAGTGTAGAGGTGAAGTGGGAAATGAAATAGAAATGAAAAATAGTCCACCCCATATAAAATACACTTCGGCCCGACCTTATACGGACCAACATACGGTCCGTATGTTTTATACGGTCCGTATGTCCGGCCGTAGATCTGTTCCAAGTATCCCTCACTGGGATTGGATCTACGGTTGAACATACGGTCCATAAAGATTTTATACGTGTATCCGGCCGTAGGTTGGTCCAAGCCTTCAGAATCGTTTCGTCGACTCGTTTGATCTCCGATCCTTATGGAACCTTCTTAACACTTGTTCCTTACTTCAATACCATTCTAAGGGACATTATAACTCTTCTTCAAAGGGTCGTTAAGACATCATTAACTTAATACTCGTAATTCTTATCCGATACATTCAACTCATAACTCGCTTTCCTTAGCAACTTTCTTTCCTTAACTCGTATGTCTTTGGAAATCTTAATTAGGATCGTCAAATACTATTTCTTACTTGTCCAACCCTCATATACATCATACCCCTCGCTCGTCTACTCACTGTACATTAATGGGGAATTTTCCGAGGTGTAACAACTCTTGTCTTTCTTCTTGAAAAATCATTCCCTTCTTGGAATTTGGCTTGTTCCTTTTCTTAGAGGGTCCTTCTCCGGTCTCCTTACCCTTTCCGTCATTTTTTCAAATCTTCTTGCGCTTGAAACCTAAAGACTTCTTACCACTTGATTCTGCCACATCGGCACTAGATACAGTTTTAGCTAGGGCTGCTTATCGGGCGGATCGGATGGATTATTACGTTTAACGATTCGGCTTAACAGTTATCGGCTTTTAAAAGTACTAATCCGCTAGCCAACCTATAAGATATCGGTTGGTTCGGTATCGGATTACAATTATTGGACGGTTATTGGGCGGTGTATCGGCTAAATATAAGAAAAAATGAAAAATCCTTCTCTACACCAAAATCTTTCTGGTTTTGTACTCGCTCCTGATTAACCACATTAAATTTATTTTGGGGTTATACTTGGGAATTGATGGATTGCGCTTATTAGCAACTAAGTTTGACACCTCGCATTGGACATGGATTATCAAGACTTAAGACAAAAGGCACCTCATGTAAAAATGATTAAACGCGTGTATGTATATAAGCACCTTAATTGTAAAATTCTTGAGTCTTGCACACGCGATAAGACTAATGAGTAATGACTTCATCGTGCTTTAGCCTTCGGGTAGATTAGGGTTATAAAGTATAAACTAATAACTAAAGTAATTAAGTGAAAAAGTTAACGACTTTTACGAAATGGGCTTGTCATATTTTCTTTGAGGCTTAGCTTTAGGTTTAGAAATTATAATTACCATACATATTTTACATGTTTAGGAGTAAAAAAAAAAAAATATGAAATATGATAAATTAAAAAATATGAAATATGATAAATTCTTAACGGGTTAACGGTTTACCCAATAAGAAAATTAAGTAATCCATCACTTTTGATAAGCCGTTAATTATAAAATTGTAATCCATTCCCCACCTGCTAATCCGATAACCCAATACCAATAAGCCAATAACCCACTTTTGCGGTTGGGTTATCGGTAGCGGTCGGTTTTGAACAGCCCTAGTTTTAGCAGCACCGAGTCGCTCGTCTTCAAGTTCGACATAACGGACAACATCAGAAAAAGTTTTGATGCTGCCATTATGGGTTAATTTAACCTTAAAATGTTCCTAACTATTGGAAAGAGACTGGATCACTGCCTGAACCTGCAATGACCCACTTAGTCATTATTGAAAACCTTCTGCGACCCATATTTAAACCAAGTTTCAAGGGGATTAAAAGCTAAGTTTTTCTTATAAGTGTTGCGCAAAATTGAAATCGTGATCAAATCCTGAGAAATCAAAACACACGGGCCTGGATAAAAATCCTTCGCCGCAGCGGTATAGGGACCGCTGCTGCGGGTTCGTTGTAGAGAAAAGCCCATCGCTGCAATGAAGATAGCGAAAATCAGAACTATATATTTAGCCCTATTTCGGGGTTTTGTCCCACTTTTCCTTAAAACCATATTCTAGGATGCCTCCTGGAGATATTTGACAGAACATTCGGAGACTTCTTCAAGGTAAGCCCTCAAACGTCTTTATTACTAAAAATCCATAAAGATAATCCCTCCTGTAGTGAGTTTCCCCACGAGATTAATAAAAGAAGAATTATTCGTAAACGACGTAGAAACATTAATCACCATGGAGTCTAGATTAATTATGCATGCTTGATTTTGACTCTTGTTCTCGGGTTCGTGGAATTCTTAGAATTCGCTGTCAAGGCTTCTGTTCGGAATCTGCGATAGGAGGAGATTTCACGACGCTTATGATAGTTGCTCGGCATCGAGGTAGGTTATGATTTACTTGAGTTAGACTTTGATTAGTGAAACGTATATATGACGGGAGAAAGCATGATTAGGTCTTCGGACGAGAAGTTCGGTTTGATATACGATAGGTTGACATTATTAGTATTAAAAAGGGCTTGTAGTAGTGAGAAACTTAGCTAATTGTTCTAAGAGGGATATTAGTGTTCCATGCGTAATCATGGAAGGACTAGAAGGGTTGGGCGTGATGCGGTTGTAAATTGGTCTTAGTACAGGTTGGATTATGATATGTTAGGTGCGCGTACTTTACTATAGTAATTTCCGTTTTGGGTATGCATGATTAATGTCGAGTTCTAGTATGGCTTGTGGAAATCGATTGGTACATCACTGATTCTGGCATCACTTCGTGTTTATGATTTGATTACGTTCGACTAAGACATTATGGATAATAGCTTGTAATGGAAATTACTGATAATATATTGTGATGGATAATATTGATAATAATTGAAGATTAATAATTGAAGATGGAACATATACATCTACGTAAGGCACATTTGACAGGGGGTGACGATGTGGCCTTGTTGTGAACTTGTGGTCCGAGGTTCGTTTCGGAATGAGTGGTACATGGACACCATGGGTCCCCTGCAGGTCATGGCTATTTGGGAAAAACATTACCATTTAGCATGTGTGTACATGGTTGGTGAGAGACTACTTTTATTTCATTGTACTTCCGTAATGATCTTCTTTTTGTATGTATATATATATATATATATCCTGTTTGGTGGTATTCACGAGCCTTATGGTATTATATCAAGGTATGACTCACTTTCAAGAATTCAAGAGTTGAATCCTTTCGTAGTAAAGAAGTTGTGATTTTTCATGCATTTAATGTCTACGTCAGGAAGGGCTAAGAATGAAATATGCAAATTAAGTGTTCGGTTGTTCATGGGTTGATGATATTTGTAGTAAGGAATAATTAATAAGTAGATAGCAGTTGGGGATTGTCAGAGTCGTTACACCATGTGCCTGCCCGTGAATTAGTAAGTTCGCTATATTGTGGGAATAAAAGGGGGAATGTTAATCAGTTTCCAATAAGACGAAGCGGTATGAAGAGCTGTCCCAATTTCTTATTTCGAGATATGAATGTCGGTGAGTCTGCGAAATAGACGAGGCGTTTGGGTTATGTTATTCCTTATCATGCGATTATGTAAGTGATAGTAATAAAGAGGCTCTGAGTAATTTCGTGATGCATTGTTACTTAGCGGGAATAGCTAATAAATGTAATTGTTAAGTAACATATATGTTTATTCTGTTTAATTTTATATTATATTGCGTGAACTAATCTTAGTCGGCCTATGATGCTTATCAATACCTGTGGTGTACTGATACTACTTTTTCTACATTCCTTTTGGGGTGTAGATGTGTTTTCAGGTTATTGCTTGGAGGTTTCAGTGTGTCGCAGCGGTAGATATCCTCCGACAAATTTTTTGTATCTTCTTCCATACAGAAGGTGTATCATTATTTATTTTACTTGACCATCCTTGAATGTCATAGAAGCTGCGTACACGTCTAGACTAGGTCCGGAGAATTTGTATTGTTAAAATTATAAGGTGTGAATTTACTAGAAAGGCATTTTATTTACTTATTTATTTCAACATTGTTGGCCTTAATTGTTAAATCGATTTTATGAAGCAAGTGTTTGGTAAGGGTTCGCCTGCTAGGTGGGATAAGGTAGGTCCCCGCACGATCCATGAAACGGAGTCATGACAGAACCTGCTGCTCATCAAAGTGAACATGACCAACATTTTTGAGTTGAGCAATCATGTTAGACATCACCCTAAGGTGTTGTTCGACATTGTGATCATGACGCCTCTTGTAAGTGTGAAATTTGATAGTCAGCTGTCTAAGCCGGGTCACAGTAGTACCCCATAGGTATCTCGTAAGTGTGCCCACATAGCATGAGCAGTAGAGTATTCCACACATTCGTGAATGAGATCATCAGCAATAGAACTCACAATAATTCCACGTGCAGTGGAATTTTTCTTTTTCCACGCATTGTAAGCTTCGAGATCTCTTCAATGTTGAGCAATGTCACCCTTTTCTGAGTGAACCACAACATGATTAATACCTTCCAAAGCATCTTTCTCTTCCAGTACATACCACATTTTACGACTCCAAATGTCGTAATTCTTACCTTTTAGTTTCTCACCCTTGTTTAAATCAGCAATGATACTCTTAGATGCCATATCTGTTAATTGAGACAATTAAGCAAGTTTTTACTCATCAATATTTACCCTTAAAAAAGGCATGTGATATACACATTCAACCAAATTAATTTTCGTAAAGGTTTCACATTTAGTGTAAAATCGAAAGGTCACAAAAGTTTCCAATCATCATCTACGAACTAAATGATTAACAAAAATTAAAATCATTTCTTAATATGTATTTAATTATATTCGTGACTAAAATCACACAGATTTTTTAAGTCTTATCCCCTTACAACATTCTGTATGCATATCAATATGTAGAGCCGTATGCACAAAATATGCCTGTACGGTTGCTCAATTCTATCTTTTTTCTCTTTATCTTTCCTCTCTCTTTGCTTTATCATGCGAGATAGGGGAAGCTTTTATTTTGTTATATCATCAGGGTAATGATGCATCAACCGGCTAGTGGTTATTATGAGGCACAAACAGGCGAATTTGTCCTGGAAGCGAAAGAACTGCTGAAATAAACAAACATATGTTCATAAAAGGAATTTACACAATTACAAGTCATATACTACGCGTCTATGGCTTTCTTCTCATTACGTGAGTGACTAGGATCTACAACACTTTCAGCCATGAATTTAGCCAATTTATCTATGGGAGAAAGTCTAAAAAGCTTAGATTTAGGAACTATCGAACTCAATCTGGGTCTAGATAAAGTCTTTAGTAGCCAAGCTTTCTTAATCTTAGTTGCTATTTCCTTTTCTTTCCACTTGGCTTCAAGTTCCATAGTGTATACCCAAATGTGCTCATTAGGACCAAACTTGTGATTAGGGGTGGGCGTTCGGTTTTTCGGTTCGGTTTTTTCAAAGTTCGGTTCGGTTTTTCGGTTTTGGTTTTTTGAAAGTGGACACCGAACACCGCACCGAATTAGTTCGGTTCGGTTTCGGTTTTTTAGTTCGGTTTTTTTTAGCAATTACACATCTCTCCATTTATTTCCATTTTTCCTTCTTGATTGCTTCGAGTTACGGATGTTTACGCTAGACTAAATGTTTGAAGGTTTAATGACTTTAGAATCCAACCATAGTGATCATCCACACATACAAGATAATATCTTCTATATACAAAATATAATGTATTATACAACGTATAATAAAATCATACGAGGTATATAAAATTTTATATAGTGTATAATCAAATTATGTGAGTTATATCTAATTTATTATAATAGGTGAAATAAATTATATGAATATTATTCTATGTATAACATTTTTATTATACTATATATATAAAAAAATCAACACTCAAATTATTAGTATACTTGTATTCAATATCCCGTAGTGTTAAATGAAACTTGAGATTTTATTTTTTATGGAACAATGAAAGAAGTTGAGAGAATAAGGAGGAAGTAGAAAAGGTAAGAAAAAAACGCTAGAAAAAATCTTGCGAGTAATAAGGAGGAAGTATGAAATTGTATAAAAGCAGTTATACTATGAACAACAAATAGGTATTGGAGTTATTCACGTCTGAAGGATTTCCTTATATATAGCAATTTGATTTACTATAAAACATTTAACCTGTCATGTAATGTTTAATAACATTTAGTTGCTAAAAATATGTAAATATTATAATATTATTGTCTACTTATGTTTTTTTCCCAAAAAAAAAATTGTATTCATGTAGTAAAAAAAAAAAAAAACTTCGGTTTAACCGAAAAACCGAAGAACTGGTGAACCGGAACCGAACACCGAAATTGGTATTAAAAAAAATCGAAAACCGAACCGAAATACCGAAAAACCGAAACCGAAAAACCGAATTAATTCGGTTCGGTCCGGTTTTTCGATTTTCGGTGTTTATGCCCACCCCTACTTGTGATAATATCAGCCAACTGACCCTTCCAATAATCTGGTAAGGATTGCTTCAATATTCCCGAGGCATCCCAACTCGAAACATATTTAAAATGTTCAAACATTAATTCTATCAGTTTCTCCCAAAAAAGACGAAGATGGCTTGGTATAGATGTAGATGGTCTATTTTGAATTTTTGAAATTCTACATATCTTTCGCCTTCCCTTAGCACAACTCTATGATCCCTAAAGATATTTGTAGCATCCTTGGGACATTCTTGATAACTTCAGGCTCAGAGTCTGAATCATTGCTGAATCTAGTCCTTTGACGACGCATTCTTCTACGTTGTCCTTTTGCTCGATTTTTACCACCACTACCACTCGGAGCAATTCGAGTATGTCCCCGTCTAGCCATGTCTGAAATGGGAACAAGAAAACTAAATGGTAGTTGCCATTCAATGTGACAACATATGCCACAATTAATCTAGAAGACAAAATATGTTTAAGGGCTAGTTTCTAATTTTTTTTAAGTAACTGCATCACATTCTGTTTTGGATTAGAACAACAAACAAAAAGAAACACTTAATGATGTATCACCATAGCTATTAACACTTAATGATGTATCACCATAGCTATTCTCGTAGGGAGAACTGTATACATAATCTATTAAAAAAAAATGTTCACTTCTCAAATTCACTGAAGTAACAATTTTTTTTTTAAACAAGCTTAACATGGTATAACTCTTAAATGTAGAGTAGTAAATTAAGCAATTAAATATTCTCAATGTATATCTGGGAGAACCATCAATTTCATAGCAAATAATGACAAACAATACTTGCTTTTTGACTCATGTATAAAGAAAATATTTTTGTAAATAAAATATAAATTGGTACAGTCTTCACGTGATGTTGCTGACACACATCATAATTGTACCAAACCATTTTTGACTAGTAAATATAACTCAGCTAATATCAAGATTGCGAATCCAACGAGGTCATTGCCAAGCAGAAGACATTACTAAAGCTCTATTCTTCCATCCGAGATAAAGTGCCCACAGACTTTCGGCAAGCTTATAATTTGGCCTATACTTCTTCAACATATTCTTGATGGTCTCATCAACTGATGGACTCAACGGGCATGGAGTAAATCCAACCATCAAAAGTCTTGATCTCTACTCGCCAAAAAGTTCATGCCTTTCCTCTCTAGTTTTAAGGTACGTGTTTTGCCGGTGTACCTCATACTAATATTTTAAAAAAATTATATAAATAGCATTAAACTACGTATAATATTGAGGTGAAGACGCAATGTGATGCGAAAGTCAGAGTCAGCTATACTTGTTTGTACACCAAAATTATTATTTGAGCACGAAAGTTTTGAAATTATATTTAAAAAAAACAAACTTTTGTGCATCGCACGTGAATCTTGTGCGTCACACGTGCATTCCGTGCGCCACACGTGCATTTCGTGATAGTGAAAAAATTTAAAAAATCACATAAATATTTAAATTTTGTAAAAATTTAAATTTTATAAAAAAAACTTATATTACATTAATAAATACAAAGTCAAATGAAATAATATACTAATAGTACATTTTTTGGTCAAATCGGTAAATATTTAATATACCACATAAATAAATAACTCTAAGATTAATTTTTTTATTGGACAAGTGTATTAAAATTTTCTATAGAGTTCAAATAAGAAAAAGATAAGTTATACATGTTCAGTGAAACTCTAGATTATTACAAAGCAATGTTCAAATCGATCAATGCAGCTCGTTCGAAGGATGACATGCAATGGATCTGTGCGGAAGAGCATTGTATTGCACGAGACGTTCTCAATATAATAGCATGTGAAGGGGCTGATAGAGTGGAAAGGCTAGCCGAAAGTCAGGGGGCACTTTATCTCAGATGGAACTTACTATTTCCTCTACAGCCTACACTGGGATGTACAAGATCAAGATTATCTGCGACTTACCTCTATAAAAATAAAAAACTTTCAAAGAAACACTCTTCTATTATTCGGAAAGCTAATATGAAGATCACGAATGCAACGTCGACGTAGAAGAAGTTACTAAACCTCTATTCTTTCATCTGAAATAAAGTGCCCCCTGACTTTCAACAAGCCTATAATTCGGGCTATACCCCTGCAACATATTCTTGAGGGTCTCACCAACCGATGGACTCAACGGGCATGGGGTAAATCTAGTCATCAAAAGTCTTGACCTCCATTTACCAAAAAGTTCCTGCCTTTCCGCTCTAGTATTAGCGTATGCGCTTTGTGCTTGTACCTCATACTAATATTATTATTTTTTAAACATATATAAGTAACATTAAATTATATATAATATTGAAGTGTAGAGGCAATGTGGTGTGCGAAAGTCAGAGTCAGTCATACCTATTTGTACATCAAAACGACATTATTATTTAAGTGTGAAAGTTTTGAAGTATATTTTTTTTTTAAAAAAAAAAGATATTGTGCGTCGCACGTGCATCATGTACATCACACTTACATTTCGTGACAGTTAAAAATTTTTAAAAATCACATATATATTGCATATGGTTGATAGAAGAAAATTAAAATTTATATTACATTAATAAACACTAAGTCAAATAATATAGTATACTAATAATACCTTTTTGGCTCAAGTCTCTAAAGATTTAACATATCACATAAATAAATAATTCTAAGATTAATTATTTTTTATAGGACAGGTGTATTAGAATTTTTTATAGAGCACAAATTAAAAAAAGATACGTTTTACCACAATTTGCTTTTAATTTTTTATATAATTTTAAAATTATATAAATATTATTAAACTGCGTATAATATTGAGGTGTAGACATAATGTGATGTGTGAAAGTCAGAGTCATTAATATTGGAATAAAGCTTCCTGAGTTCAAACAAATTTATTTATACATGTTAAGTAAATTTTTTAATATAAATACAGAAATTTGACCAAAGTTATCGAGTTCTACTGAACTTGTAAGCAAAACTTATAATCTAGTAATACCAATGAGAATATCCAACGTAATGAGTGTGAATTCAATATGACTACCTCTTTCTACGGTCCCCTGCTTGCAGTGGGAAAAATTCTTTAAATAGATTAATTTTAAAGAAACATTAAGGCTACTTTTTGAAAATGGAATAATTAATAAAAAATTTAAAATGGCGTCTTGGGTGAGCTTAGTGATGAGATCTTTAATCTTTATGATCGAGCGATGCATCTAGCATCTTCATTTGACAAGACCATCATCTTGATGGTTCAAACTTAAGCTTGTCAAGATTTTGTAATGACATGTCTGTGAATTTAACATTAATAACATATTTATCCACATTGTATGTATATCAGTATACAGGAAATACGTACCTATCAAAGGAGTAGCATATACCTAATGTTGGAAAAATGTTGCTTATTCTATTGTAATTAAATGTTTGACAAAGAAAATCGAACCTCAAATTGCATATTCCCTTGGAATCTGTTTGATTCCACGTTCCTATTATTTTATTTCTAGTAAGATGGGCACATATGTAGATGAAGATTGAAATAATTTTTAAATGTGACTTTATATATGCCCAGACGACTTTCAACTAAATGACAGAAGCAAAGTTTTTTTTTTAAAAAAAAAAAAAAACACAGCAAATTCTTTTTATTTATTTATTTGTTATTATCCGGTATTCAAAGACCATTGGCGCCGATTAATTTACTTTCGCGGGCAGATAAATTTATTAGGGAGAGACCTACCAAAAAAATTCAATTCATGTTGACAACAAGTGAAAAATCATATTCCCCTTTATGTGAAATCAAGCTATTGAAAGAGACATTAATTATTATAATCTCTTTCTTAGAAAATAAATTCCGTAAAATTTTCACTTTTTCCTCCGATGCTTATAAGAGAAATAAAGTTCACAGGAGATTGAAAATGTCCGATTCCTCATATGATCCCACAGAGCAAAATCATACTTAAAAAAAGAGTTTGATTCTCTTGTACTTTTTTTTTATTATAGAAATACTACCCCTACCAAGTCAAGATCCAACTACTGACAACCAATTTTATTAATGTAGTGCCAATTTTAAATTATCAATCTCTTCCTCTTTAAGTGTTATTCTTTTTTGCTTTTTTCTTTTCGTAGTCATTGGACTCGTCTATATAGCACTCATTTATAGACTCAAAATAGTAGATAATAGTTTAAAAAGTGTATAAACAATTGACCCAAAAAAAAATGTGTATAAACAAGGAGAAAGTGTAAAAAGAGGGAGAGATTGATAATATAAAATATATATGTTATAAAATAATAATGCAAAGAACAAGAATAATTGTAGAGAAAGAGAGAAGAGGAGAGAGTTCTTATTTCTCTTATGAGGGATGAAATACAATGAAGAGAACCTCTCTATTTATAGGAGAGAATTGACTTGGTCATGCCAAAGTCACAAACCCTAGCAAACCCTAAAATTTCTCCTAAAGATAGACATCACAATATTATAATAATATTTATAACACTCCCCCTTGATGTCTATTTCGATAGATAATATGCTCATTAAAACCTTACTAGAAAAAACCCAAAGGAAAAATTCTAGTGAAGGAAAAAGAGTACATATTTCTGATAATATACATTTGGTTGCCTCATTAAAAACCTTGCAAGGAAAACCCAATTGGGACAAAACCTTGGCTAAGGAAAAAAGAGTACAACACGTATTAACTCCCCCTGATTGGTACATCACTCCAAAACTTGAATTTTCGCATTCCAATCTTGTGCACCATCTTCTTGAAAGTTGTAGTTTGTAGAGACTTGGTGAATAAATCAACCATATTATCGCTCGAACAAATCTCTTGCACGTTGATATCACCATTCTTTTGGAGCTTGTGTGTGAAGAACAACTTTTGTGGAATAAGCTTTGTCCGTTTATGAATCCACTCTTTGGTTGTGTATGTTGCTACATCTTGATCTTTGGATAGAGTTGCATCAAAGATATAATATTGTTGAAATCACTCCAAGTGCATTCTTGAATTGCTTTGTAAACATATGTTATCTTTATTTGATTTGATTGTCATGTAGACCAACATCATATGACTATAATCCCTTATAGTCATAGCAAAATATATAAATGCATCAATTGCATAAAGATATGGCACTTCAGACCAAAAAATGCAAGTTTCTCATTTCAACTTCTTTTAACTAATAATATATTTCTTTTGAGAACTCTTCAAGAGTTTCAATAATATTCAAGTAATCAACTTGCACCAACAATATGACAGATTTTGATTTTCTAAAGACGTAAGGATAAATAGAGTCATTTGTGACCTTAGTCGAAAATATTCATTAAGATGATAAAATCGTGTTCACCTTGCTTTAATTCATATAAGAATTATGAACAAATTTCTACAACTTGTATATGCTTGCATTTAAAATTCTTCGAGAATTTTCATATAATTTTGTCAAGTAATTCATATAAGTTGTGACAACATCTATTTCTATTTAAATATGTGACATCTTCTGGTGTCCGGGATAAACAGGTCCAATAAGCTTTACGCTTAGCAAGATGCGTCATTTCACTTGATAATAATTTCTATGTTAGCATGCTTTAATAAACGTAGAATTTAGATCCTCACAATCTTTTACAATATTGCGCTATATTGTACCAAAGATATCATCGATGATATATCATTTGTATCGGTTCGCAATGTGACATAACTTATTGAGATCTCATCACTTCCATTATTTTTAGGTACCTAAACCTCTCATGAGGTTTCATGAAGTGTTATGTCGTAGGCTCTTCAAGAGCACATTGCCTCCTTATAATAATCATTAATCATTTGCTCCTCTTTCTTTTCCATGATTATTGCGTTTGGAACCGATTATGATCTACCACGCTTCATGTATGCTATAGACTCGTCCTTCGTGGACATAAATTTAATAGAGCATTTTATAAAGTTAGAAATTAATTTTGGGTTAAAAATGCTTCTAGCATTTGAGTAAATTATCTTTTGAATGAGGATCATACTAATGATATATAATTTATCACATATTCCTCAATTGCTTATTCTCTCCCCCTTATGTTAGAAAAACTAACATATATCCCATTTTCTTTGGGGGAATCCATCTTTATGCATCATGGTAGATTAATTAATCGTATATCCACATATATAAAAGCTATTAGATGGAAATATCGGTTCCTAACCCCGAACCAATTGTGAGGGGAAAATTTATCATAATTTAGCACATGAAGCATTGTTCTCATAAGCAATGGTTTAGCTTTTTATCGGAGGCATTCAATGCCAAACCAACTTAGATATAAACTAGCATTCACAAGATGAATTATCTTGATTACATAATCTAAAATTACGCTCTCAACTCAATCATTTTTGAGCAAGTAACTTTGCATATGTCAAGCTGCGAGGTTGACAATAAACGCACATGTGACCGTCTTATGGATGCATCTATTTAAGACATCACATAACAAGTGAACGGCCCATATTCACCTTTTCTATATTTTCCAAATTTGGGAAATTCAATCCCAACATTAGCCGATAATCCACTTATCATGAGAACAAGCAACACAAACAAATTCTTGAAGAATCTTCTAGTTCTTCAATATATGTCAAATACTCAATCTGCACATCATATTTGAATCGGGATGGCCAAATTGCTCATGCCAACTGATAAAATTATTTATACTAGTAAACTTCAAGTTTACCATGCCATGTGCTATTTGTTTTAGTAAACTTCTGATTTACTATGACATGAATACTTTTTCGCATCGATAAACTTCTGGTTACCGTGACATGTGATTTCATCATGCTTATATCGTAGTACACTTTGGAGAATAAGGCATGTAACCTTTCACATAGATATTTCATGCCCACTATGATTTAGAAGATATTTAATCCTCCCATCATTTATAGCTTCACTATGATAGCTATTTACTTCAGTAAACTTCGGGTTTACTACAACTTGTGTTTCGATCATAACAACTTCATATATTATAATCTAGGGGGAGTGCCATAATAGTATGTAAGCTCTTCGGGAGCCTTTAATTTATTCTCCATAATCACACATTGTTTGGACAGTACCTAGTGCCATGATCTTCTAGATAAATAGTTTGCTCTTCTGGAGCTCTTAATTATTAATTTTGTACTACCAAACATTTCTTAGATACTGCTGGTATCATAAAAGAAATTTTAGTCAGACACTGCTGGTGTCATGAAATAAACAGTAATCAAATGAACATTTAAAATAATTGTAAATTCATAATGAAAAGTAAACATTAAGTTATATAGTCTTTAATAATTCTATCATCAACTTCTATGGTAAATATCTCCTTCAGGGAGAATACCCATTAATACTCGAATATTTTGTATCAAATCGTTTATAGAGCTGCTGTAAACAATTGCCATACCCTTATCTGCTTTACTTTAATTACAAAAAACAAAGACTTACAAATTGTAAAGCAAGTAAGATACATAAAATAAGTATTAGACATGCAGCATTCCTGAATCACATGAGATTTTTTTCTTTTTTCTTTTTCGTACACATAAGATTGTTTTTCTTTGTTGTTTGCTCTTAACAAAATATGTGGGATAGTGGGACTATTTAGTAGGAATCCAATGAATGACGGAACAATGTAAAATATATGGTGAAAAGCATAGTTGACTTCTAATCCAACTCAACCACCTCCAGTACTCGTGTTACAATGATGAGTGAGACTGATGTAGACAATTTTGAATAATGCTGTAATATAGAAGGTTGATGATTATTTATGAGGTTTAACATCTCTTAATTGCCTTCTCACAGCATTGTTACATCTGGTCCTAGTTATAGTCTATAGTAAGAACCTTGCAAACTGAAAAAGAAAAAGCATTAATGTTACACTCATAGTAAAGGTAGAATTGTGATTCACAGGCATTTTTAGGTTGAATATCAGATATTCCTTTAATCTATTGATAAATGGAGTAACAGGCCCCAATCCTCTTCTCCTTGAATAATCAAAGAAGACAAACAAGGAAGAGGGACTTCTCACTAATAAAGATCCCAAACAAGATGACACCATAAATTTTCAAATATTCCTGTCAATATCAAACAGTATGAAACAACAACTTACAAGATAAATGAGAGAACGATGATTTGGGTTATGTATTTAGCACTATAAAAACGAGCATAGCTTTGACGTCTCCTGAAGGAATTCAAAAATGGTCAATATAATATTGCTGTATGAAACTTTAATTATTTTCACTAAACGTTTTTTTTTTTCGTTGCCAAATAAAACTAACAGTACAACATACATGTGATTTCTTGATTAATTGCCAACGGCATTTACTCGTAGAATATTTACCTCAGACATGGTCAGTACAAAATACATAAAAGAGGTTTACACATAATAATTCAAATGGTCTGAAAAAAAAAAAAAGCGTCCTCTGCTTTCAAAGTCTTACTACATCAGAAGTAAATTTCAAAGTTACTACTTCACGAGTAGATTTCAGAATATTTACTACTTCAAGAGTAAACTTCTTCGGGAGTAGATTTCAGGATCCTAGAAATAGATTTCAGAGTCCTACTACTTCGGGAGTAGAATTCAGAGTCTTACTATTTCGGGAGTAGAGCTCAAAGTTTACTATTTCGGAAATAGAGTTCAAAGTTCGCTACTTCATGAGTAAATTTCTGAGTTTACTACTTGGAGAGTAAAGCATAGAATATTTAGAATATTTTTTTTTCCTTCAATTATTCTACCTCTTCTGGAGGTGACTCGTGATATCTTCACAACCAATCACACGTCCTTATTTATAATCTTTACTAAATATCATCACATTCACTTCAGGGAACGGATCCGTATTTGTAACATTTATCAAAAGTACTCATTCTTCAGGAATGAAACATATCTTATCGCGCCTTAAGCATATCAAATTATGATAGTTTAGAACCTCTTTTAAGATGTTGCTACTTCAGGAGCAAATCGAGGCATAAATATAGAGAATTTTTCTCTAACATATCTTCCTTTATAATCACAATAAGTATATGAAAATATTACCACTTCTGGTGGTTATATTTTTTCTTGTCAACTCTATCGGATTTTATGAGTTTTTTTTTTTTTTTTTTTCGATAATACACATTATATGATACACAAGTATTTAGGCTATACAAAGTGAATAGATTGTACCATGTTTCTATGTGTTAATTGAACAAGTCAACACCTGCATGAAGTGTAAATATATCTAAAAGCATACAAACAGAACCTTTCCTCTACGTACAAAAAGGATTATTTGTTTTCCACTGTAGCCACAACAATTAACAAACTAACTTCTCAATAAATATATCAATATGGACATATGTGATACGTACTTACAGTAAGGAAGCAATTTGGCTCCATCAATCTCTTAGAAAACGGTTCTATAACGTGGCCAAGCAAATAATTAGAGACTCGTGCTGATAACGTGTTATAAAATAATAATGCAAAGAACAAGAATAATTGTAGAGAAAGAGAGAAGAGGAGAGAGTTCTTATTTCTCTTATGAGGGATGAAATACAATGAAGAGAACCTCTCTATTTATAGGAGAGAATTGACTTGGTGCCAAAGTCACAAACCCTAGCAAACCCTAAAATTTCTCCTAAAGATAGACATCACAATATTATAATAATATTTATAACAATATAATAGATTTAAAAAATCGGCTACCAATAGTTAGATCTTGACTTGGTAGGTAAAGTATTTCTATAAAAATTAATACAAGAGAGCTTGATTTTTAAAGGGAAATATGATTTTTCACATGTTGCGAACATGTATGGTATCCACTAAGTTTTTTTGAAATTGGAAATTTTTAGCGGGGAAGGGTTTATCTACGTAGTGGATTTACCTTTTGTAAAGTTGAAATAATCGGATCCATGGTCTTCAAACACGTAGTAGTAATAGTACTAATAATAATCTGCTAAAGTGTTACGTCTACCATGTATAGAAAAAATTTAAAAATTGATCTTTGACCTTCATCTACTTATGTGTTCATTTTATGTACTAGAAATAAAATAATAGGAAGGAGGAATCGACAAATTCCAAGGGGATATGCGCTTTGAGATTCGGTTTGCTACGCCAAAATTCAAATATTTAATTTGACAATTGATTAAGCAAAAGATTCTTCCAACATTAGTTAATTATATGCTACTTAAGGATTTCCTATGTACTGAGTACTGACTACTGATATACATATACAATGTTGATAAATATGTTATTAGTGTAAAATTTCAAAGACATATAACGCATCCCAAAATCTTTGGCTCAGTTTTTGTATTTGTATTTAAATTTTTTTAACTCCACCTCTTAATGCAAACTTCATCCAATAATCTGTTTTCTTATTTCCCAATGAATTTTCCCTTATAAAGTGTAAAAGAAAGAACATGGCCTAGAGTGGGTTTCCAAAATGTAAATAGAGGCTGATGCAATACTAGTTTAATCGATCCAACTAAATCTATAATGTTTTACACGAACATAGAGGAGCATCTGAATTTTATTAAAATTTTACGCTCTCGAGTTCATATTATATGGTGGTTTTAGCGTGAGCATATCCCTTAAGAAGTTTACTCACCTCTAAAAAATAAGATGAGTTTTCATTAAATTACCCTTAATAAAATATTAACTATTTAATATGATTAATTGGTTATGTAAAAACTTGCTTATCCAATAAGAAAATTTAAAAACAAATTAATACCTTCTTGATTATTTAAATTTTATTTATTTTTTTGCACTAAATGTAAAAGTTAAAACATATCATATAATATGGACTAAAGGGAATAATAAATATTAAATTTTAAATTTTACAAATGCAATGAGTTCAGTTATAGGAAAATACATGATGAATAGATCGAGACCCCCCTTAACTTGACGATTTTATTCAATGCGCACTTGAACTTTACGTTGGCTAATCACCCCCCTCCCGGAACAAGACAATTTACTATCTTAACCCCCTAGACGTTCTTACCCCATGAATGTGTGACACATGCTCTGCTACGTGAATTTGTTTTTTGTCCACATGACATTTTACATGCTCTTCGGGTAAAATTGTAAATAAAAAAACTTAATCATCGTTGTTTTGATATAAATATCTATTTGGCTAAAGATAATCATATTCTAATAAAGAAATTTTTATAATATTTGGCAAAAAGGAGAGAAAAATACACAATTATAACAATTGATCTTTGCATCTAAAGAAGAAATAAATAAATAAATAAATAAATAAAATACAATACTGTTGGAATTCCATTTGTTTTTTTTTTTTGGGCTAAAAATAATGAAATTCGAACCAATTGCCGTACAAATTTGGCCGAAAAGGAATAAATACAGTTGAAAATAAATAGCAATTGCATAAATAGAAGAAATACACAATTTTTTTCTCTCCAGAAAATAGATGTTTGAATTTCATGATTCGCTAAATCTTCTTCTAATTTAGGAGTTTCTCACCCCATGAATGTGTGACACATGCTCTGCTATGTGAATTTGTTTTTTTGTCTACATGACATTTTACATGCTCTTCGGGTAAAATTGTAAATAAAAAAACTTAATCATCCTTGTTTTGATATAAATATCTATTTGGCTAAAGATAATGATATTCTAATAAAGATATTTTTATAATATTTGGCAAAAAGGAGAGAAAAATACACAATTATAACAATTGATCATTGCATCTAAAGAAGAAATAAATAAATAAAATACAGTACTGTTGGGATTCCATTGTTTTTTTTCTTTTCTTTTTTCCGGCTAAAAATAATGAAATTCAAACCAATTGCCGTACAAATTTGACCGAAAAGGAATAAATACAGTTGAAAATCAATAGCAATTGCATAAATAGAAGAAATACACAATTTTTTTCTCTCCAGAAGATAGACGTTTGAACTTCATGATTCGCTAAATCTTCTTCTAATTTAGGAGTTTCAACTAAATTTTGAAGATTTGCCCAGAAAATACAGAGTTACAACAAATAACCATGATATCTAAAGAGGAAAAAGAATACAATTGAGATAAATATGCAATTTATATTAAGAAGAAATAAGAAAAAATACAGTTGAAAAAAAAAATCATTGTATTTGCTTATATGACAATCAATAGTTAAAAAATATCCACTTGAAAGCTGATCTTTTAATTTTTCTCCTTCCCGTGTACCTAACCAAGAGTGTATTCGCATTATTTGTCAGTGTCCAACGACATCGAAGCTATTATATTGCCAAATTTAAAAGGTAATTAAGCTAAAGTTAAATTATGCATGAATAAAAGTCGTCAAACCGAAGGTTCCCAATCTATTTTTTGCCACAACTAAAACATTCAGAATCCGTAAGGTCAACAATCTACTCCCATATGCAGACTAAACGTGTCAACGGATTCCGAGCCGGGCCGGACCGGCAACCTATTCACGGAACAACCGGTTTCGAGGTTAAAAAACCGGAACCGGCCACCGGTTCCGGTTTAACCGGTTTCAAAATCAAAACCAACAGTCCAAAAACCCTTTTTTTTAATTTTTTGTGTATAGTATATACATATTATAGTATTTATTAGTATATATGTGGGTATATTTACATATGTTATATAAGTTTATAAGTAAAGTTTAAATATTTATCGACTAACGAGGCTAACGACAAGTCGGCAATACGACATATACGTGTATATATATATATATATATATATATATATATAGTTATATATTAAGCCTTAAGTTATACTACATATACCTAAAATATAGTAAGAATATACTTATTATATATATCAATATACTTAGGTTATATAACTTATATATATATATATATATATATATATATATATATATAGAGATATATGTATTAAGTTATATATATATTAATATATATATATATATATATGTTTAAGTATACTATATATACTTATAATTTATATATTATAAGTATACTTATATTTATAGCTTAATTTTTTTCTAAGTTTATAAATTCGTATATACGTGTATATATATATATATATATATATACACACACACACATATATATATATATATATTATATCTAAGTTTATAAATTCGTATATACGTGTATGTATATATATATATATATATATATATATATATATATATATACACACACACATATATATATCTAAGTTTATAAATTCGTATATACGTGTATATATATATACATACATACATATATATATACATACATATATATATACATATATATACATACATATATATATATACATATACATACATATATACATATACATATACATATACATATACATATGTATGTATATATATAATATATAATATAATGTATAACTTAAACATATATATATATATATATATATATATATATATATATATGTTTAAGTTATAAGTATATTTATATTATAAGTATATTCTTAGTATATTTTAGTTATGTTTCAAGTATATAACTTTCTAGTTTTTAATTTAAGTAGATGTATATTATAAGTATATTCTTAGTATATTTTAGGTATATTCCAAACTTAATATAAGTAAAAATATGAACACAAGTAAATAGAAGAAAGCTCAATGAGCCATATATTTTATTCATTCTTGGATAACATTTATTTGCAAGTTGTAGTTTTTTTTTTTTTAACTTGCAAATAATACATGAGTTGTAAAGAAATAGTAGAATAATAAAATCACCAATTGTGAATCATTTCGTTAATTTCCCCCATATCATATTCGGTCATAGAGATATCTTCAAAGTCTTCCATTTGGTCCGGTCCACTTGCTATCAAATCTTCAATTTCTTCCTCTTCGCCTTCCTCCGCTTCTAAGTTTTGGTTGCGTCGCTCCAATCTAATCCAATCGCGAATGCACACTAGTACTTGCAAGCTAAAGCGGATAATGAGTGTCTATGGTCTCCAATTCTTTGTCTTCCTTGGCTAAATGTTTCGCTCTCAGATGCCACGGTTGATACTTGAACCGTAAGGATATCTCGAGCCATTCTTGAGAGTATCGGATGACTTGCCTTGTTAACTTCCACCATACTAAGACTTCGATTCATCCGAGTTCCTTGATATTCACGTTTGGGTACATCAAATAAAAGTTATATTCATCAAAGTTTGCACTAGAAGAAGGAGTTGACGTATGAAACATTACAATTTAAAGAATTAAATACATAGCGCAAATAAAATCTATATTTTTTATACAAATCTATAACATCCGCTCTAAAATTCTAGGAATACCCTCGAATAACGGATTATAACAACGTGGAATGTAAGGAACAAACCCCAAACCCGAAGGAAAGAAAAATGGTAAACAATCATAAGCTACCATTTTAGCTTTATCTACACGCTCTTTTTTCTTGTCATGCTTAAAATTTTACCCGGTTCGTGGAGTCTATCGTCATTTTGAATACCCCCAGCATTTGAACCCGTTTGCTCTCCCCAAACATCCATATGTTTAAGTCTCATATGATTATTTAGTGTACCAGTTCCACCATCTTTACTAGTTCCTTGCCTAAAAGCAAATACTTGTCCACATAGAATGCGTTTATTTGTTTAGCTTTCCCTATCCTTAGTCATAAATTTTCAAATTTTAGCGGTTGGCTTTCGAGTTCTAGGCGGTTTGTCTTGTGTATGTGGTTATGTGCGGGACATGTATCTTCTATGGGATTTTCGGGGGCTTGTGTTTCATCGTCACATCATCATCGTAAGTCAAATTTCATTAAAAGTGTCGGTAAAATGTTGTTGCATTGCTTCATGATCTAAAGTGGATTATTTCTGCCAACATCTTACCTAAATTAGGCGTTTCTTCCACAAATGTTTCCTCATTAAGCCCACACCCCTAACAATACCACTACTACTACGGCACCACGTCTAAATCTCTTTGCCATTATTAAATCGAATTAATTTAAATAACACTCAAATAAATCACAAGAAAATAAATTGCAACAAATTAAATTGCTAGAATTAAATTGCGAAAACTAAGATAGAGTTGGAATGAAGGTACCAAATTGCCGGATTAATTTCCAACAAAGTGAAGGCGGCTAGAATTGCAAATCCACCAAAATACTTCGGATTGTTGCAAAATCACTAGCTCTAACTAACAATATTATAATTGCAAAATTAATAATTGAAACTATAATAAGACTTTATAATATTTATTTGAGAGAAATTTAAAGTGGTTAATTGTTGCAATGTAACTATAATTGAGAGATTGAAATTTGCGAGAAAGAAAAGAATGAATTGGTATGGATTAAAATGAAAATGAAGAAGGGTTTATATAGGGGTGGGGGATGGGTTAAAGTGTTAAAAAAAAAGTTTGGGGGTTGGGGGGGGGGGGGGCAAAAAAAGAGTAAATGGACCGTTGCCAACGGTCCAATAACGTCCACCAGGCACCAGCCCAACGGCTATATTATAATTTTTTTTTTTAATTTCACTGGTTTAACCGGTTTAACCAGTCCGGTTCCGGTTTAACCGGTTCCGATTTCAAAAAAATCGAAATACCGGACCCACGTAAAAAAGATCTGTTAGCGTTCAACCGATTCAATTTTTTCTTGGTCGGTTAGGAACCAACAGGATTCGCGGACAGTTGACGGGCTTAATGGAGACAACCGAGGCTAACATAAATACACAAATAAAATACTACTCATGAAGTCTTACATTTAATGTCTTACAAATTTGACCAAAAAGGAATAAATACACAGTTGAAACTAAATAGCAATTGCATGAAAATAAGAAATACAAATTTTCTTCTTTCTCTATGAAATGCACCGTTTGAACTTCATTAGTCGCTAAATCTTCTTTTTATTTGGCTAAAAAGACAGAATTTGAGCTAAATTTTAGAGATTTACTTCCGAAAAAAAAAAGAAATACACAGTTAGAGCAAATAATCATGACATATAAAGCAAAAATAACTGGGGATAAAATATGCAACGTGTATTAAGAAGAAACAAGAAAAAGTATAGTTTGATCAAATAAATCATTATATATATATATATATATATATATTTTTTTTTTTTTTTTTGAAAAAAAATATCCTTATATTTGATTATCTGCCAAAGTACCCACTTGAAAGCTCCTTTTTTTTTTTTTTCACCTTTTTTTTTTTCACCTCCCATGTGCCTAAAAAGGAGGAAATTACGTTCTTTATCATATCAATGTCCAGATAAATCGAGACTATCAAATTGTCAATTTTAGGGGTAATTAGGCTCGTATGGCGCCAAGATTCATATTAAAAGGTGTCAAAAAATATAAATATGTTGCTGCACAGGTGTGAACACACAACCTTTGGGAACTTTTGCAACCCACTGTACTAAACTTTCAATTTGTATTAAGGGGTGTCAACATTAGTATACATATCTATAAAATTAAAATTTCATCTATGTCTCTTGACAGCCCTCGGGCAACGATAGCTCCGCCCCTGATTAGGCTAATATAAAAGTTAGGTGTGCATTCAATAAAAATCGTCAAAGTCGAAGGATTTTGCCAAAAATAAAAGATTCAGAATCCGTAAGGTCAACGATCTACTCCCATACGTACACAACTCGAGGCTAACAAAAAATACACATAACAAAATACAACTCATGTGGTCATGATGTGGCTACTACATTGAACCAAACCTTTGTTGAATCGAAATGCATATAATATTTGAACAACTTTTTGTCGTATTTTACGGAATTGTACAAATGTATACACGCATTTGAAGGGGATCTTTTGTTGTACAATATATTTGACTCAACAAGATACCAACTCTACCAAAACAGCATACAGGTAAGTTCATTCACTTTTTCTCTTTCTATTTCTATCTTATATTTCTCATCCTTTGTTGGTTACTTTAGATTAGTTAACTTTATGCACTTTCACAAAATTTTGGGTTTTTGTCGTAAGTTTTTGGCACTTTTTACATGGATATGTGCTTTTTAAGTATTAAAAGTGTTTCATCTTTTTTTGGGTCCTACATCAATGATGAACCCATGATTTAGAAGTAAGTTGCACTTTCGAGGCCGCAACCTATTGAATTCTCAAAAAATACACTGCTTTTTTAGGTGTGTATGTAGATTGACGTTTTGAAGAGTCAAAGACAATATTTGTAGAATGAGCGGGTCTAAATGGTTGTTGATTTCTCTGTATGTTTCAAATTTTCATATGTTACACAGGGTATTTGGTTCAATTATAATGTTGAACTTGCTCTAGATCAGTTTCTTTACAAATTTTTGGGTTTTTTCCTAGTGAGTTACATCCACTTTTATATGGAAATATGCTTTAAATTAAGTGGTTTTGAATAATTTTGCTTTCTATCTTTATTGGGTCCTACATCAGTGGTGAATCTGTGATTTAGAGTGAGTGGTTCTAAATTGGTCTTGATCTCTCTATATATATTTTTGAAATTTCATGTATACATGGTATTTGGTTCAATTGTACCCGTGGAACTTGCTCTAGATCCGCCTCTATACTCCGTATGATCAGCAACAATTTTCCGGGTAACGTGCACTATCGAAATAGTTATAATTGTTGAATACCTTGGGTGTGTTTGGAATGGAGGAATCAATTATCGTTTGGTTAGTCAGAATGTTTTGGAAAATATTTTCTCTAGAAAAATAAGTTACAGAAAAATGACTTCCCTTGTCGCAAGGAAAACAAGTCACATAAGTGGCATTCCGGAAAACAAGTCCCGGCCTGCCCCTATCGGGCTCTCATAGTGTTTGCCTAGATTATATATATATTTGCTCTTGGAATAATGTTTTTCTGCTTATTCACCAAACACTAGAAAATAAGCAAGAAAATCACTTATTCTCCGAAGAAAACATTTTCCGTGAAAAACAATTTCCTTAGTACCAAACACACCTGCCCCTGATGAAAATGCCTTTATATGCTTTGCTTATTTGGGATAGCATCATCTAAATGCTGCTTGAAACACTGAAAACCTGGAGTTGACTATGATTCCCTGTAAAGCAAAGTAATTGATGCCCGAAAATGCACTTAGTGTTCATAAGGAGATAAAAACTTGAAAATAAAATCACTGATGGCCTTTTATTGAACTCGGATTCTCATTATTTTATCTACATATTCTTAGGTTATATCAATGCTTTACTATAATGTTTATTTTGGATTGTGGCAGGTGAAAACATCTATCACTGGATCTTTAAGTCCTCTGCTGGATAATGCATGCTTTAGCGGGATGCTTTCGTTCCATGAAATCTAAACGTCCACCTGGTTTTGAGAAGCATGACTTACTAGCTTCTGAGACTTCTTGTAAGTTAAAGAATGCCTTTTTGCCCCTAAGAATCTAAAATAGTGCAAAATTAGGTAGGCTCTTATTTAATTTTTGTTTCCTTATTTTCCTTGAACTTATTTTGGTAAAATCGTAGTCGCTAGCCAGTAGTATTCTTTAGAATGTTTCACCAGTGCTGTTTGTTGGACATTCAATCAGAAGAAGTTTGTAATACCGCTGTTATACCAACATAATAATTCAGAAAGAACAGATATATACTGATCAGCGTTCCATCTGACAAGTGAGACTATCCAGAAGTAAAAAGCCTTCAACTTGACTGTTACATTTGCATATATTTTAATCTTCAGCAGAGTAGTGTGTCCAATGAGTTTTTTTTTTTTTTTTGGTTAAGCTGTAAATAAGCATCTTAGAGTGCTGTGGTCTTCTGTTGCAGTTTCTGTTAATGAAGTGGATGCGTTGTATATTATGTTCGGAAAACTAAGCAGCTCCATAATTGATGATGGTCTTATTCATAAGGTAATTTCAATATGAAATGTTTAATCATTAGCTAGACTTTTGCGTAAATTGAGATGTTAGTTAAGGGAGAACTGTTGAAAACAGACGGCGATTTAGGATACATTAGCTTGTTATTGCAAAAAAGTTCTCTTCATGCCAAAAGGCCTCCATATGATAATCCCTCTTTATAATCTAATCGTTTTTGTTAGCATCGGCAACTGTAACCACTTTGTAAGCACATTTTTAGAACTATTGTACTAAAAATAAACTTTCCATGTTTTCAACTAATGGCCCAAGTCTGATGCACTTTAAATATCTTCCAGCGATTTTCAAACTTCAGGTTGTGAGATTGTGATTTAATTCTATTTCTTCAATGCAGGAAGATTTTTTCCATGCTCTTTTCAACTGTAGCCCTAAGCAGAATCTTTTTGCACAGAGAGTATGTGTTCACCCTTTTTGACGGTATTCATTAGACATATGTTTGAATGATTAATGGGATTTAACTATCTGGAAAAACTCTTTTATTACAAATGACTTGCAAATCTGATGCTGGATGTCAGCTGTTTTTTTAAAAATTTAAATGGTCGTAGTTGCTATATCAACATCATCTTTATTCTCCAAACAAGAATCTATTCCTTCTTGTCGCATTATTGCAGTTGTTTGATTTGTTTGATCTTAAATAACGGGGTTTTGAATTTGGAGA
>NC_081353.1:49895978-49979739 GCF_029784015.1 Lycium ferocissimum | reverse complement strand
ATTATACCAACAAATAAATCAGAAAGAACAGATATATAATGATCAGCATTCCATCTGACAAGTGAGACTATTCAGAAGTAAAAAGCCTTCAACTTGACTGTTATATTTGCACTATATTTTAATCTTCAGCAGAGTAGTGTGTCCAATGAGTTTTTTTTTTTTTTTGGTTACGCTGTAAATAAGCATCTTAGAGTGCTCTGGTCTTTTGTTGCAGTTTCTGTTAATGAAGTGGATGCGTTGTATATTATGTTCGGAAAACTAAGCAACTCCATAATTGATGATGGTCTTATTCATAAGGTAATTTCATTATGAAATGTTTAATCATTATCTAGACTTTTGTGTAAATTGAGATGTTAGTTAAGGGAGAACCATTGAAAACAGACGGTAATTTAGGATACATTAGCTTGTTATTTTCCAAAAGTTCTCTTCATGCCAAAAAGGCCACCCATGTGATAATCCCTCTTTATAATCTAATCGTTTTCTGCTTAGCATCGGCAACGTTGTAACCACTTTGTAAGCACATTATCTTTCAGAACTATTGTGCTAAAAATAAAACTTTCCATATGTTTTTCAACTAATGAGGCAAGTCTGATGCACTTTAAATATCTTCCAACGATTTTCAAACTTCAGGTTGTGAGATTGTGATTTAATTCTATTTCTTCAATGCAGGAAGAGTTTCTCTATGCTCTTTTCAACTGTAGCCCTAAGCAGAATCTTTTTGCACAGAGAGTATGTGTTTCACCCTTTTTGACGGTATTCATTAGACATACGTTTGAATGATTAATGGGATTTAACTATCTGGGAAAACTCTTTTAATACAAACGACTTGCAAATCTAATGCTGGATGTCAGCTGTTTTTAAAAAAATTTAAATGGTCTTAGTTGCTATATCAACATGTTAATCTTTATTCTCCAAACAAGAATCTATTCCTTCTTGTCGCATTATTGCAGTTGTTTGATTTGTTTGATCTTAAGCATAACGGGGTTATTGAATTTGGAGAATTTGTTCGATCATTAAGCATATTCCACCCAAGGACTCCTCAAGAAGACAAAATTGAATGTAAGAAATATGTTTGAAATTTCTGTTATGAGAAGATATGTTTGAAATTTCATTTCTTCTAATATTTTCTTTGTGCTTAATTTTAGTGAGGCATACTTTCTCGTACTCAGAAGTATAACAATATGTCAGCATTTTAGTATAGCTAATTCTAACTTCAGGCATAATTTTGTACCAGTTGCATTTAAGTTGTATGACTTGAAGCACACTGGATTCATCGAACGTGATGAGGTGAGCTACTTCGACAAAAACATGTCTTAATACTGGAACTTCTCAATCTAGGTTTTCAGCTGCTCTGGAAACCGATTTCATGCTTCATACATATTGTGGGGTTCAGATGTACATCAACTTAATTCATGACTATTAAGCAGTGAAACTGAATGAAATAAGACAATTGACATGCTTGATGGCATAAAAAGAATATCAATTGAAGCACTATGTTGAATTTGGAATCATCCCGGATAATCATCAGGTGTTGGTTAACTGATAGCTGCTTTTCATAGCACTGAACTTTTATATACTTGCTATCTGAATATTCACCGTATAGGTTAAAAAGATTTTAGCTAGTTCAAGCTACTGCTGCCTGATCTAACTATGCGAATATAACTTGGACTTTCAACAGAGAACAATAACTTGAATTTGAAGCAATATATGTACCCTATAAGATGCATCAGGCATATTTCAAAGGGTTATGATCAATATTTTCTTGCTCAATCTTCAGTAAATGGGACACAATTAGGTAATAAAGCTTTAAGATATACATCAAAGAGTTCAATGTTGAAATATAAGGTGGTCTCTTCAAAATCAAAATACCGCAAGGGCACAAACAAGATGGAAGAGAGAATTAATATCATTAGAAAAACTCCACTTTTACATAACAACACTACAATTGGGGCTTTAGTAGGTGCAAAGAGATACTTCTGACTCGCACCAAATCAATGCTTTCACATGCACACACACAATCAATTAACCTGCCATGATAACATAAAAGTCATACATAGATAGCATAAACCATGCACCTAGGAATTAGGATCACTAAAGAGACAAATGAACATAGACATTTTATTTTTAACTTGGAAATTCTCGGGGGCCAGTGACACAAAGTGTTGAACATGGTCGTTGTTATACGAAGTGTTGAACATGGTCATTGTTATACTTTTGGATTATATTGTTTCTATTTGTCAGATTATCTTAAATTCGAGATGCTCAATATTAGGACACCCGATACATGTCGCAAGTCGAGTAGGACTCCAAGTAATAGCGGATAGAATTCTTACAGTGATTGTGTGCAAATAGGACTCTACAACTCTTCTAATACATACCTAAGAGTATATTTGTATATGTGTATAGCCTGTACATTAATTTGACGATGAAATAAGAAGCAGTCCCTTCTTCAATATATTACCTGTGTTTATATGGTATCAGACACCGTCACCATGACCATGTCGTCTTCTTCTACTTCTACAGCCATTCAATCTGCTCCTTCCGCCAATTATCCACAACCTGCTTCTCCTTCTCTCAATCATGCCCATCACTATATTTCTATAAAATTGACCTCTACGAATTACTTGTTCTGGCGCACACAGCTTCTCCCCTTCCTCCGTGGCCAAAATCTGCAAGGTTTCGTGGATGGGAGCACACCTTGTCCTCCTACTCATGTCGCAAAAGAAGGATCTGAAAACACTATACCTAATCCTGCATATGCGCAATGGGTGCAACAAGATCAATCAATTCTCAGTCTACTTATCTCCTCTCTCTGAAGAGACATTGCCAATAGTCATAGGTCTAAATACTGCCAAGGACGTTTGGGATGCCCTAGCGGCGGCTCTTTCGTCACCCTCCAACACCAGGATTCTCAACCTTCATATGCAACTCCAAAATTTGAAGCAGGATGACCTTACCATCACTCAGTACCTCCACAAAGCCAAGCTCATAGCCGACGAATTAACAGCCGCAGGAAGGCCTTTATGTCTCTCTGATCAGAACATATACATCTTCAAGGGACTTCGCAGTGAATTTAAGGATATTGTTACGACTTTGTCGGCACGTCCAGAACCTGTTTCTTTCTCCGAACTTCATAGCCTCTTGTTGAACCATGAATTTATTCATGGACCCTCAATGTCGTCTCTCACAATCTCGACTGCATCTGATTCTGCCTCTAATCCAGCAGCCAACCTCACTCAAAAATCTTTCACTTCAGATCGCAATTACAACTCCAATGGAAATAGAGGTCGTGGCAGATCATCTCGGGGACGAGGAGGTCGGGGTGGCAGATCCGCCAACTCCTCGAATTTTCGAAACTCCCAAAATTCTGGACAATCCTGGCAATCGGACACGCGATCGAGGTGCCAAATATGCAACGGCACTAATCACCTTGCACCTACTTGTTTCCAGCGTTACAGTCACACCATAAACCCCGCTGCTTATGTGTCTCATCAGTCTCAATTCGCTCCAGTTCAACAATGGTATCCGGATTCAGGTGCAACTCATCACATCACCCCCGACCTCTCCAGCCTTCAATATGCGGAGGAATACAAGGGACCCGATCTAGTTCATGTGGGGAATGGTCAAGGTCTGCCCATCCATCATACCGGTAAATCCTTTATCTCTTCTCCTTCTAAAACACTCACTCTTAACAACATACTTCACGTTCCCTCGATTACAAAACCCCTTCTTTCAGTTCAAAAGTTTGCCAAAGATAATAATGCCTTCTTTGAATTTCATCCATCTTACTTTTTTGTTAAGGATCGAGCATCCCGGAAACAACTTCTTTCAGGTCGGAGTAATGATGGCCTCTACACGCTTCCTCTCAAATCAACTCCATCGTCTCTCCAACATGCGTCTCCTTCAGCCCTTCTCTCCTCCAAGGCACCTGCGTCCGTTTGGCACCTGCGTCTTGGGCATCCTCATCAACGCATCATGACTCAAGTTCTTAAGAAGAATAGTTTACCATGTTCTAGTTTTAGAATAAATAAGCTTTGTAGTGCTTGTCAACTTGGCAAGTCACAGAAGTTACATCTTCCTCCCAGTATTAATAAAAGCACTTCTTTTTTGCAATTATTGTTTGTTGATGTTTGGGGTCCTGCGCCTTTTCTTTCCTCTGAAGGTCATAAATATTATCTTGTGTTTGTTGATGACTTTTCGAACTATACTTGGGGCTTCCCCTTGCAACTAAAATCTGATGTTATCTTTGTGTTTCAACGATTCAAGACTCTCGTAGAACACCAATTCAACACCACTATTAAATCAATTCAATCTGACTGGGGTGGAGAATTTCGTCCCATGTCCTCTCTTTTGGCTAAGCTTGGCATCGACCATCGAGTCTCTTGTCCTCATACTCATGAACAACAGGGAAAGGTTGAACGCAAACATTGTCACATAGTTGAAACTGGCCTCAGTCTCTTAGCACACAGCTCTACCCCATCCCGTTTTTGGCACTTTGCCTTCGACACAGCTGTCTATCTCATAAACCGCTTACCTTCTCCAACTATAAACAATGCTACACCCTTTGAAATTGTCTTCCAGCGGCTCCCGGACTATACCTTCCTCAAAACGTTCGGTTGTTTATGCTTTCCCTACCTTCGGCCTTATAATAAACACAAATTCAATTTTAGGAGCTCTCCATGTGTTTTTCTTGGCTATAGCTTGCATCATTTTGGCTACAGATGTCTAGATAGGGTCACTGGGCGAATCTATATTGCTCGACATGTTCGATTTGATGAGGATGTGTTCCCATTTGCTCAAAAATCTATTCTCGGCCCACATCCTCTCTCCACACCTCCTCCCTCACCTTGGGCTTCCTCTCCTGTTTCCATATCGAGACCATCGCCACCTGCTGCTCCCGCTCACTCGCTTGAACTAGTTCCATCTGTGGCCGGTCATCCACCGTCACCTACTTCGCGTATCGACTCCACACCATCAACCTCACGATCTACTCCTACTGCCCTGCCCGATCATTGTACTGATATCTCGCCACCTTCACCACCTTCCCTACCACTGATGGCTGATTCCAGTGGCAATTCTAATACTCTTTCGCCCCCTCAACCTTCGTCCCCACTGGTTACACGTCCCTCTCGTCCAGTTGTGCCTCCTGAGCGTACCCACCATATGCGTCTTCGTCACATGCCTCCTACTACTAACCTCTCTGTCTCTTCTCTTTCTCCTCCATCCCATGAACCTACATGCTTCTCTGAAGCAAACAAACACAGTGAATGGCGGGCTGCAATGGCTCAAGAAATGGATGCCCTTCTACGCAATGGCACTTGGACATTGGTTCCTTATAACTCCTCCATGAATGTTCTTGGTTGCAAGTGGGTGTTTCGCATCAAAAGAAATGCTTCCGGCACTATTGAGCGCTATAAAGCTCGTCTAGTAGCCAAAGGTTTTCATCAGCTTGAAGGCAAGGATTACTCTGAAACGTTCAGTCCTGTTGTCAAACCAGCCACCATTCGAGTTGTTCTAGCTATTGCCACATCTCGTGACTGGTCCCTACGACAACTAGATGTACAAAATGCCTTCCTTCACGGTAACCTTCAGGAGACGGTCTACATGTCGCAACCAACTGGGTTCGCCCATCCTTCTTATCCCAATCATGTTTGCAAGTTACAAAAATCGCTATATGGTCTCAAACAAGCCCCTCGAGCTTGGTACATGCGTCTTCATCAATTTCTGGTTGCGGTTGGATTTTCTCCATCTCGGACAGACACCTCACTATTTGTGTATCACTCCAAAGGTATCCTGGCCTACTTGTTGGTGTATGTCGACGACCTTATTCTCACTGGAAATGACTCTACCTTCATTGAGTCAATCATCCAGCAGCTTGGCCGTGAATTTTCCATACGAGACCTTGGTCCTCTCAGTTTTTTCTTGGGCATTCAAGTCCATCGTGACGCCTCTGGAATTACACTTTCACAGCATCAATATATAAAGGACATTTTAACTAGGGCTGGAATGCAGCACTGCAAGCCTTTGCGCACACCTATGGCCTCTAACGCTAAGCTTCACACTGGAGACAGCCCCTCTTTTCATGATGCAACTCTTTATCGCACCATTGTTGGCGCTTTGCAATATGTTACCTTGACGCGACCTGATGTTGCCTTCGTTGTTAATAAGGTGTGTCAATTTATGCACCGTCCTACGACCAATCACTGGGCAGCTGTCAAACGCATTCTTCGCTATCTCAGGCATACGACGGATTCTCGGTTTCTCATTCCAAAGTCATCCTCTCTCATTTTTCAAGCATTTACAGATTCTGACTGGGCCGGCTCTTTAGACGACCGAAAATCAACGGGGGGCTATGCCATCTATCTTGGTCATGCACTAGTATCCTGGTCCTCTAAGAAACAACGAACAGTTGCACGGTCGTCCACTGAATCTGAGTACAAAGCCCTCGCTGATGCAGCTGCTGAGCTCACATGGCTTCAGTCACTGCTATTTGAGCTTCACGTTCCAGTCAAGTCCTCTCCTATACTATGGTGCGACAACATCGGGGCAGCTTACTTGTCAACGAACCCAGTATTTCATGCCCGTACTAAGCATGTGGAAATAGATTATCACTTTGTCCGTGACAAAGTGGCACGAAAGGACCTCACTGTTCAGTTCCTATCATCCAAAGATCAGCTAGCTGATGCTCTTACCAAGCCTCTTTCCACTGCCAGATTCGAATTTATCAGGTCCAAGCTCAACGTTGCTTCCCAACCTTCAGCTTGCAAGGGGAGTATTAGGACACCCGATACATGTCGCAAGTCGAGTAGGACTCCAAGTAATAGCGGATAGAATTCTTACAGTGATTGTGTGCAAATAGGACTCTACAACTCTTCTAATACATACCTAAGAGTATATTTATATATGTGTATAGCCTGTACATTAATTTGACGATGAAATAAGAAGCAGTCCCTTCTTCAATATATTACCTGTGTTTATACTTCATACTCAATATCTCTCCAGACTTGCTTGATTTACTGTTGAACTTGTAGTTGAAGGAAATGGTGTTTGCTATTCTGAACGAATCAGAATTGACACTTTCGGATGATGTTATCGAAGCGATTGTTGATAAGGTAGAGAAGAGTCACTTTATTTTCCCATGTTGGTCATCCTCTACACTTTCGATATCTGATCTCAATGATGATAAACAGACAATTCTAGAGGCGGACAAGAACGGAGATGGACGGATTGGTCCAGAAGAGTGGAAGGAATTGGTCACAAGATATCCTTCTATCATTAAGAACATGACTCTACCATTCTTAAAGTGAGTTGGGAATTATCTGATATAGAAACATAATTCCTTCATTCCCCAGATTTGCATTATGTGACATTATAGCTAGAAATTCTTGATGAACTTGTTTTTTCACATTCCAGGGAAGTAACTCAAATGTTTCCAAGCTTTGTGCTGATAACTGAAGCTCAAGATTCGCAACTAGTGTTTGAAAACTGATCAATGCCAACTGCCTAATTCTATTCTACTGCCGGTGCTCAGATATCACCAAGCGTTTGAAAAGTACCAGTCCAATTTTCCTTTTTTTTTTTTTTTTTTGGATCAATAGTTCTGTGTGCTCTTTGGCAACCATAAACTGTATACGAAAAGTATTCACTCTATATGAGACACTGGCAGCAACTGTAACATAACTAAGGATTTTGGTAATTTTTCCATCTCACTGTTCGTAAAATTCAATTGATGATATTCAGATGTACCGATCTTTCAATTGCAGAATTTTACTATATTCTACCTTTCAACTGTGATTAACTTTGATTCCTGTTATTTATTGTTGTGTCTTGTACTTCGATTGTCATAGGATTTTGTGGTAGTTGCGTTATTGTTTCTTTTCCAGAGTGCTTTGTCATGCTTTATTTAGCATTTTTGCCTTGGCTCCGTTACTTCTGTTTTTTTTTTTTTCTTTGCGGACTGCTGTGCTTTTCTTTAAGCCGAGGGTCTATCGGAAACAGCCTCTCTACCTCCACGGTAGGAGTAAGGTATGTGTACACCTTCCCCAGACCCCACTTTGTGTGATTACACTAGGTATGTTGTTGTATCTTCATGTGTAGATGTAGACTACAAAGAGCATGTATCATTCAAACATATGCCATTTGAAGCTTCTGAATGTTGAAGATAAGACTGAATTATTTATTTGGACACTGCTGAAACATTTGAAAAGTGCAGTTACTGGAGTTACTCCATTCTAAGTTGTGGAAAATGAGAAACTGGTGTATGAATGAATCTGGTGAACAAGTAAACTGCATATTACTTAAGACAAGGAAATTTCTAAATAAGGGAACTTGAACTTACTAAAATCAAATTGTACATGCAAAAAACTAGCAGCAAATATCAAAACTAATTGGAAAAGGATCAAAAGGCCCTTACGGTATTAGAAATGGCTCAAAAATGTCCTTCCATCAATTTGATCAAATTTGCAACTTCTTCCACATATTGGATAAAATATGCTCTTGGTCATTTGGTAGGAGGGATGAGATTATTAGTCCCATGGGATTGAAATTATCCCATGTTTGGTTGGTGGGATAAATCCTTTGCTATCCCACCCAATCTCATCTATATGGGTTAAAAGGGGGGATAAGTTATCCCATATAGAGGGTGGATAAGTTATCCCATCCTATCCTACCCAATCCCATCTATATGTGTTAAAATAGAGAGAGGGACGAGAATTTAGAGAGACAAGAATAATGAGAGAATTATTTCTGCTTTGTATTCATCATAATGACCTCCTTATATAGAAGTAAGGCCTTCCTTCTCCTAGTCCAATAAGGTAACCCTATTCTAATAGGACTACACATCCTATATTACCATAATTTCAATTGATCATAAATAAAACTATAACAAATAAGGTTCCATACCCCCCCCCCCCCCCCCAAAGTTGGAGCATGAGGGTCTCGAATGCCCAACTTGCCAATCAAATATTGATGCTATGATTTGCCCAAAGCCTTTGTAAACACATCAACCAATTGCTCACTGGTTGACACATGACTGGGAAGTATTACACCGGATTGGAGTCCGTCTCGAACATAGTGACAGTCGACTTCAATGTGTTTAGTCCGTTCATGAAACACTAGATTTCGTACAATGCAAAATTCCCTTTTAACCATTCCAATTCACAGACTGTCATTGCTATTGATCAGTATTCTGCCTCCGCTGACGAGCGAGAGACAATATGTTGTTCTTGGTTTTCCATGATACGGATGAATTTTCGAGGGATATAAACCATCGGTAAGTGATTTTTCGAGTCAACGGACATTTGGCCCAGTCTGAATCATACCATCCGTACAACTAGAGATCACAATATTTTCTCACACAATGCTTTGTCCTGGGTTCTTCTTCAAGTAGCGCACCACACGGAGAGCCGCGTTCCAGTGTGCTTCCTTCAGTTGTTGCATGAATTGGGACAGAACGTGCACGCAATATGACAACTCAGGTCGCGTAAAACTGAGGTATATCAATCTACCGACCAGATGTCGGTATGGTTTCGGATCACCCAAATTGGCTCATTCGGGCAACGTCAAATCGTGATCTGTTCCATGGGAGTATTGATTGGTTTAGCTCCCAATAATCCGGACTCAAAGATTATATCCAAGGCATATTTCCGTTGACAGAGAAATAACTCAGTTGGTCCGCGTGCAACTTCAACTCCCAGAAAATACTTCAGAGGGCCCAAATCCTTCATGTGAAAACATGCTTGGAGATAGTCTTTGAATAGTTCAATGGCGTTATGGTCGTTTCCGGAGATAATCAAGTCATCTACATAGACTAAGACATTAAGTTGCATACATCCTCGGTGCGTCGCGAAGAGAGAATAATCGGAGTATGACTATTTGAACTCATATTTCATCAAGCATTTGACAATTTCGCAAACTAACACCGTGGGGCTTGTTTCAAACCATACTGTGGGGCTTGTTTCAAACCACACAAAGATTTTCGGAGTCGACATACTTGGCCTGGATTAGGAAAATGAAATCCCGGTGGCAAGTTCATATAAACTTCTTCTGTAAGGTCACCGTGCAAGAAGGCATTATGAACATCCATCTGATGCAACTCCCAATTTCGCGCAACCGCAACTGCCAAGAAGGTCCGAACGGTTGCTACCTTAGCAATTGGAGCAAACGTTTCATTGTAATCAATTCCTTCCTCCCGTTTATTCCCGAAAATGACCAACCGAGCTTTATAACACTTTATTGTGCAGTCAGAATTGTACTTGATCTTGTACATGCATCGACATCCGAGTGCTTTCTTGTCCAGTGGCAATATTTCTAATGTCCATGTTCCATTGTCCTCCAATGCTTGGATCTCTTGTTGTATGGCTTTTCTCTAATATTCCCTTTTCATTGCCTCCGAGAAGGTTTTTGGCTCAGTTCCTGTGGTGATTGCTGCAAGGAAGCTTTGGCGTTACGAGGAAAAATTATCACAAAATATATAGTGAGCTAAAGGGTAAGGCACACCTGAGGGTTGCTGAGTATCGGGCGGACGAGTTGATGGACTTTCTTTCCAGAATGTTTCAGTGGCATAGAAGAAGGGGCTCTATACGGTCCCCATAAATCACAATGAATCACTTTAAAGATATCCAAAGCTACAGTATCACTTAAGGGAAAATCACTTCTTGTTTGCTTTGCCCTTTAGCATATATCATATTTCTTTTTCTGATCCAATACTACTCTCTTTTAGGCCTAATGCCGTAATGGCCTTCGTTACTTGTCTTTGAAGGATGACCTAACCGTTTGTGCCAAAGATCGAACCAATCAACTGCCTCCATCTTCACAGCTCATATTCGCGCACATTCCAAAAATAGTAAAGTCCACCTCGACGCTCACCCTTTCCAAGCAGCTTCCTCGTGGTGGGGTCCCGTATAGCACACATAATTTTGTTAAATGTTAAATCATAATCTAAATGATCAACTTAAATTGCATGTTAAATCCGAAACATAAAGGACATCCTTCCACCATATCCTATTATTTAGCCTGGTTGTTCTTTCTCTCGTGACCACTAAGCTACTTCCATCCGGAAGCCCAATCGGACACGTAGGAATGTCCCGCTCATCGCTCAGTACCTCCGGATTACCTGTCATATGATTGGTAGCTCCGGAGTCAATAATGAAGGATGAGTTTTAGGTCTTACTATCCATCTTGCCATTCGATTTTATTCCTTGGGAATTCAGCATGTGAATCACAGTCTTTCGGATCTCGTCGATCAAATTGTGAGGTCATGTCCCGCCTGTGTTCACCGCTCCTGTCTCCACCTGAGTTCCTTCTTTAACAACCATGGTGTTAGCCCAGTAGTTACTGCTTCCACGATCGGATCCCGATCCAACCCTTTGATATTGTTCTTTGCCCTCCTCTTCTTCCTTCGGTTTTCTTGTCTTCTTTTTGATTTCCTGTCCATCAATCCGGATAACCAATGAGTCGAAAGTCCACAACGTGTCTGGATCTCTTGCAATGTGTGCATAATGCACCATCGTTTTCCCTTTACCTAGGTCACAGTAAGGTTTCTTCTTTGTACGACAAAAGCCATAGTTTCACTACTGTCCTTGTTTTTCGTGTTATTCCTCTCACACGTTCTTCTTGCACCAGCTTCGAATAGACCTTGTTCAATGATGGCAATGGTTCCTGGGCCAGTATGTTCGACCTCACCGTGCCACACGTTGTCTCATCCAGTCCCATAGGAAAAGATGCACTTTTTCTTCTTCTCTTTTGGCTTCTAGGACCGTTCCTAGATTGCACGTGCACTTTTCACACGTACAAGTTGGAATATGTTCATAATTTGCTAATTTCTCCCACAGCTTAGTGAATTTTCCATAGTAATTCACTATGGTCCTTCCTTTCTGCTTGCACTTCGCAAGTTCCTCCTTTCGTTGTTGCATCTAAGGGCCGTTAATAACGGCGAACTGCTCTCGGATGCTCGTCCATAATTCTTCCGCTTCCTCTTTATGTGAAATCGTTGAGCGAAGCATTGGTTCTATGGTGTTGCGAATCCACGACACCAACAGTGAGTTTATAGTCCACCAATCTTCCAAGTCCGACGACTCTTTATTTGGCTTCTTGATTGTCCCATCGACGAAACCGAACTTCTTTCTTGCTCTTATGGATGTCCTCATGGATCTAATCCATTCTTCACAATTCTCACCCTTCAATTGGTCTTGTGTCACCACTATTTCAGGGTTATCATTCGACGTAATGTCAGAGGAAGAGTTTGTTTTTCTTTGGGTTTTGTTTTCTTCACCGGCGATTCCTTTGCAGTCATCGCCCGTTTCTTTACCGTCACCTGCCATGGTTTTAGTGTTTTTGTATTCTTTTTTACGTGGCTCTGATATCATGTTAAAATCGAGACAGAGACGAAGAGAGACAAGAATAATGGGAGAATTATTTTTGCTTTATATTCATCATAATGACCTCCTTATATAGAAGTAAGGTCTTCTTTTTCCTAGGCTAATAAGGTAACCCTATTTTAATGGGACTACACATCTTATATTATCATAATTACAATTTACCATAAATAAAACTATTACAATTACACTAGAATAGGGTTCCATAATATTGGAATAATTTATCCCTCCCGCCAAACAACCAATGGCTCAAAAATACTGTCCTGCCACCTATTGGATGAAATTTGTCACCTACGTTATTTCCAGGCTTATAATGGCCCCTCCATTCATGGCACATTTATATGACATTTAATTAGAGACGTGACTTTTATTTATTCATTCACGTTATAAATTAAAAATTCTAGAATATTGACTTTTAAAGACTTGGGGGCAATCCTATAACCCAACCACATGTAGGCCAAATTTCTTGGATAATTTACAGCCCATAACTACCTCTAAGACTTATCTATTAGTAATAGATATCTTTTTTAAAAATTATTTTTGGTAGCTTAATTATTTATCAAATTACCATCTATAACTTATGTTATTTGTAAAAATGTATTTCTCTTTTTTTTTTTTTTTTCAATTTTTGTTCATAATTACAACCGTATTATTCTTCATCTATAATTAGCACGATTTCTTCTTCTTCTTCCTTTACCAATCTTCGGGTAACTAATTTTCGTTATGTTATTTGTTGTATTTCTCTTCAATTGTTCATAAAAATATATATATATATTTTCGGCTATTGTTAGAGTATCTTCAACAAGCTCTAACTCTCCATTTTAATGGCGCATATTGATACTCCAAGCAAAAATACACCAGTGGCAGCAAGAAAAACAGTAGAGGATCACCAGCCAATGGTCGAAGCTCAGCCATAACAATTCGTTTGCTAAATCTCTATGGATAGGCCGAAGACGAAAATCCTTCTTATGTTTGCTAATCATGTGGTGTTCTTTATCTTATGGGTGATGAAGAATAGTATTGATTATAGCAATATGATATTATAGCATCATCTAGGAGCAAGAGAATAGGTTGTTGTTGTAGAAACACCATTGATGAGAGTTGTGAAGCTTCATGTCCACCAAATGTTTTATAAAATGTTTCAATATATTTCAGTGTATTTCTGTGTATCAACAAACAATATATCTAATTTTTCAGTATATTTCAGTGTATTATTTCGTTGTATTTAAATGTATTATCTTTTTTTTTTTGTGTGTAGAGCTTATTTTTACTCCACTTTGTTTTCACGATTTTTGTATTTCGCTGTCTTTCAATGTATTTCTGCATTTTGTATTTCTAATTTATGAAATAGTTTATGATATATTTCATTGTATTCCATTGTATATACACATACTACAACTTTATATTTCTTAAACAATCAATCATATTTCATTGTATTCCAGCGTATATTTTTCTATATTTGTAAGTTTTCAAAACTTTAGTGGTTTTAGAATTCAAAAAGTTTTGATTGTGATAAAAGTTAAGAGAGATTCGTGAGCTGTTATGGAATGCGTGAAATATGGTTGATTTAATTTAACTTACCATTTAAAAAGAAAAAGAAGAATCTGTTCCAAAAATATATCCTATTTTTACTCAACCTGATTTTGTATTTTCGTGTATTTCAAAAAATATGTTCCATAAATAGTTCGATTTCACCGGGAGCGTTTTTCGTTCTTCGTATTTCTCTATATTTCAAAAAAAAACATAATCTACACGCGTTTTTTAAAGAAAAGTAGCTACGCTTGGTAATTTTACATTTTATAGTTATATCTAGTTAGAAGCCAATAAAAGGTAGCTATTTATGTAAGTTTCACAAATTTCTTTGTATAAAAGATAAGTCGGGAGAGAGAAATTTAATTGAGCTCCCATCTAGTCTTAGATTTTGAAGTTGAAACTCAAAACTTAAAAATTTGAGTTTTTAAAGTTGTGATTTTTGGAATTTGGAGATGTGTTGACATACATCTTACTTAGAAAAATTTTAAAGTTTTGTGAGTGAATGAAATTTCTCCCAAAAACTAGTCTGAGCCAATTTTGGGGAACTTGAAAATATTTTGAAAATAAATTTTTAAAATCTGATTAAATTTCATGGCCAAATAAATATTTGAAGATAAATTTTCAAAATCTGATCCGAAATCTATGGCCAAACGCTAGCTGAGTTTTTGAGTTTTGGGAGCTCTAGAGGAAGGAACACACTACCAAGTCACCAAATACACTTCCAAGGTATGAAATTTTGGTGTAATTATCACGGATTAACACTACTTAACCTAGTTATAATATTCCAACGGATCAAAATTTATAGATTTTACAAGAATCACCAAGAACACTAAGGATATTAACCCAACTCTAACATAGTAATTATTTGAATATGTCTATCGCGCTTGTTTGGAGATAGAAAAACACAAGTTAAACATCTACTTGAAGAAGAACCTAGAATCAAGACACTGAAGTTGGGGCATTTAGCCAAGGGTTTTAACTAAGTTTAATTAAATTCTCTTGGGATTAAGGCAAACGTTAATTGAATTACTTAATGTAGATTGAGGTAGTCAGATTGTTGTTGGCACGCTTTAGAACTAGCATTGAATTGGAAAGCGAATTCAAGGTGATTAAGATATACCTTTACCAAGGTTCTTTTCTCACAAATACTTTGAAGTGTTCTATTAAATTTTTTATAGTGTTATACATATACTTCCTCCTGAGCCAAAAAAGAGTCTACTTAGCCATATGCACACCCCTTAAGAAAATATTAACTCCTAGACAAAAATAGGTAATTTAACAAAACTACCCCTAATTAAATAGGCATTGGGATTTGATCATATAACACTTAATAGGGGCAAATATGGAAAAACAAGATTAATTCTTTCTTGATTTGCTAAGTGGACTCTTTTTTTTATCCAAGAAAAAAAGGCTAAGTGGGCTCTTTTTTTGATCCAGAGGGAGTATTTGATTGGAGTGGACAAGCACGCATTATTCACAAATGTTTTAATGCGAGTTTTAAATTATTATAGCATCATGAACGAAGTGTTATTTTTTAAAAGTTTTGTTTAGATATTTTCAAATTATATGAGTCTATGCAAGATTTACAGTTTTCCTTCATGCTTTTCTTGAAATATTTAAAGACTTGACGGTTTTTTAAGTAATAAGATTTAGTTAAAGTTGAGGCTAGTGTGCCAAAGTAATGCTTTCGATATTTGAGAAGGATATTTAGCCTTAGTTGGATTGTGATTTACCTCAAAATTATTTGTGCCAGAGCAGGTTTTCGTGCGATAGCCCAGGACTAGATGGTACTTGTGATATTTCAGCATTGGACACGTTTTATTTGGCAAGTAATGAGTCCATGGTTCGGCCACTAAGTTATCGTGGTAAGGCAACTAAATGTGTTAAAAGAAACGCCAAATCGTGTGACACTACTAGGAAGCTGGCCCAGTCGATTGGGCAAAGATCATCCAACATAATGATCATATGATGACCAAGAATCAAATAATACTCCCGAAATTAAAGCTAGGTATAACTCTCCTCCATAAAGAAAATTGTTTTAAATTTATAGCTTTCAAATGATTTATGCTTTTAAAATTATATAAACTTTTAACTTATCTAGAAAACAATATATTTAAATATCGATTTTGTTTTGTGTGATACCAAATCAAAACAAACCAAATGCATGTCGATTTCTTAACTTGGTTTCTTGGTTTGGACATGCATACAACTCCTTTTCCTTTGTTAATAAGTTGAACAAAACCAAATATAATTGGCACCGACAGGATTATTATTACAATATAATAAAATGGGTGCTTGAATGCGCTAATCACTGGTGACAGATATTATACCACAATTGCACATGGGGTTAATAAGATATTATTATAATGGATACTCTGAACAAGCAAATTACAGTCAGCTTCATAATCAACAGTGAGTTGTAGACATGTTCATACACTTCCAACTACTAAATAAAAGATATACTGCCACCACATTGCTTCTTCTTAACAGGTTTACAGTGAACCAGCATAATAATCCAAGCATAAATAATGGAATTAGAATCTTTAAACAATATGATTTGCAGTGCTTCTAGTTACAAAAGAATAAAAGAACGAATAAAATTGCCACTATAGGTTTCAGCTAAACGAGCTATTATTCATCGACTACCCCTTTTTCTTCACGATGGAAAACATTCCACTCGCTCCAGAACTCCAGTTAGAAAATATAAGTATTCCGACCATTCTATGATCCTAGTAATATACGCGGAATCCTTATCCCGAAAGAAAAGATTGATGGTCTACACGTTGGTGATTAGCAGTGAGGATAAACGACCCAACGGCTGGAATAATGTATCCATGAAAAAAAAAACATGCAGTTAAAGAAGTGTACTGCACTGTCACTTTGATTCCTGCGATCCTTCATAGCCATAGGGGTTTTGACTAGCCCAGTTCCACTGATCCCGGCACATATCGTCAATGCCATATTTAGCCCTGAAAAATAAGCCGGACATTTAGGGGTCATTTGGTAGGAGGTATTAGAGAAAATAATACTGGTAGTGACTTTGGTATTATTTAATCCCTTGTTTTGTAGTGTTTTCAACCTATGTATAACAAGTATATGTATTAGTTAACAATACCAGTACTATTCCTATTCTAATACACCTTATTGAATACTATCTAGAAATTATACCATGCATGTTATTTAATACAACAAACCAAACAGTCGATAAAAAGTGTCTACATAACTAATACACCATATTCAGTACTATTCTTATACACCCTACAAGAAGACTCCTTAGTACAAAACATATCAAAAGTAGATTAGTATATGTCATAGAGAAAGGGGAGGCAGGAAAGTTGTAGCTGAGTGGAACTATCAGTGTCACCCTCACAACAAGCAGTTTAATTAGATTGATTAACAACCAGACAATTGAAGAATGTAGACAGGTAAACATAATGATATATTTGTAAATATCATTTACCTCCAATTCAATTCTCGTTCTGCTTTCTCTGTTGCTGCATATACAATTTCAGCATCCCCAGGTCGTCGACCAGACATCACCAGTGGAATTTTCTAGTAAAGCAGAATAAGAGTTACTTAGTGCACCAGGAAAACTAATTAGTGTTACAATTACAATTAGTCTGTTCCACAATTAACAAAGCCTTTCCGCACAAAGTGGTAAGTAAGAATCATACAGCGAGGAGATTAAAGAGAGCTGGATTATGTGTGAACAAAAAATAGAGCCTTTAAAATTATGAGAGACGTGTCCAATTTCCTCCCAAATGAGAAGAACTGGAAAAACAACTCTTGTAAATCTCCCAGATCAGAAAATCAAACGACGTGCATCCCACTAAAGAGGCTTAACTTTAAAAACTTATCAATATGCACCAAGCCAATCCATTTCATTCTAATTCGATCTAAGAAGAGAATCAAGCTCACCGTTATTATAATTTAACAATAAAAATTATAAGGCCCTCTATTTACATAACGAAGCAAAGGCTCTTGCTCGAATGCATGACACATGTCTGTCTTCCTTTTATAAAAGTTTTAACTCACTGAACTGGGCGTTTCCATAGAGATGCCCAAGGATGAATCGAAAAGTAAAATACCTTTCCTGATGCCTTCTCAAATGCTGCCACCACTTCCAAGACTGACGATCCTTTCCCAGTTCCCAGGTTGTAAACTTCACAACCTGAAATGATTAAGCAAAATCATAGGTATAATCAACCCCAAGCAGACGAACTCCTCCCCCCATGCACTTACTTCGATAGGTCACCATCGATAGGTCACCATCGCTTTATCATCCAACAAGAATAAAAGTATCTATAAAGACATCCAAATGATATTGGTCTAGAAATGCAAAGACAAGCCACACTAGAACTAAAATGATTTAGTTAAACAGAAACAGCATAGCATTAAAATTCACACCATAATACTATTTGTCTGGGTATTAGTGATACTAACCATGTCACAGAGAACACAAGGAGGAAAAATGACAGAGAGAAATACAGCTTCGCTAATGTAAGAACAAGAATCCAACAGCAGAATTGAAAAATATATTTCAGAGCAAACAGTCTTCACGAAAGAAAAGTAAGAGAGCTTTGTGGTCATGGATTCTGAAGCTACTGGGAAAATTAATACCAGACAACTTAAACAGAGAAGTAACAATCATCAGAAGTAGCAAGTACTCACCTGTCGAAGGATCAAACAGCTTCCGTAATGCAGCAATATGGCCATCCGCTAAATCAACAACATGAATGTAATCACGTACCTGAAAATATCGGCACATGATCACTCACATGTTCAGGCAAAGGACAACCCCTCTTTCTTCCCATTAGTTTAAGCTAAATAACGACTGAATAAGAAAGTGGCCATGCATCCTTTTTCTAATTTGGTTCCGAGGTACATGGGTGAGAAAGAGAAGGAAAATAGAAAAATGCAAAACAGTCCACATCCATTTGGATTCATAGTTTCATGTAGCTAGACAAAGATTTACAAATTTGAGTGAGCTAATTTCTCATAATATCAAAAAAATTCTGACAATCTAGAACAAAATTGTCACCTAATAGTCCTATGTCCTATCATAAGTTAAAACATTAATAATAATCACTAATTATTGGCTAATGAAAATTTTGCCATACCGCTGTACCATCCTTTGTTGGATAATCAGTTCCATAAACTGTCAGTGCTGGTCTCCTGCCAACAGCAACTTGTTGAACAAAGGGCATGAGGTTGTTTGGAATTCCACGTGGATCATCACCAATACGGCCACTTGGATGTGCGCCAATAGGATTGAAGTACCGCAATAATATGACTTTCCATTCAGGGTCAGAATGGTAGACATCCCGGCAAATATCTTCAGCGAAGAGCTGAAAATTAAATCTAATTAGCTTTGAATATAAACACACATCATACACGTAACCAGAATTATGGTTATTCAGGAAAAGAGAGAACACATACTCCCCTTCCTCTAAAAGAAAAGGACAAGGGAAGGTATAAAACTTGAGCCTCAATAGAGAGGCAGTCAATGAATAGGGTGTATTAGTAGTGCTGGAATTAGTTATTATTGACTGTTTGGTTTGTTGTATTAAATAATACGCATTGCATAATTTCTAAATAGTACTGAATAGGGTGTATTTAAATAGAAATACTATTGGTATTGTTAATCCATAGTTTACTATGTATAAGAATAGTACTGAATAGGGTGTATAAGTAATACTGGTATTAGTTGTACCGGACTTAAATTTGCAACCAAACATTGTAATAAAGTTTAGTACCAGCATTATTCTACCCAATACACCCTACCAAACGACCCCTTAGATTTTAGAATCGCAGATATCCGCTTCATTAAACCAGCTGAGCACTGAAATGATCAGATGAGACAACTCAAAAGATACCTTTGTCCTTCCATAAGGATTTGCAGCACTTATGGGAGATTCCTCAGTACAAGGAACCTCTTTTGGCCAGCCATAGACAGTAGATGATGATGAGAACACAAGCTGAATAGTTGAAGACAGAAAAACCAGTAAATATTAATAAGTTGCGAGAGAGAAAAGATGCATTATTAAGATAAGTAAAAGAGTAGAGAAGAAATACATTTTTGCATCCACTCGTTGCCATGACTTCCAGCAGGGTAATTGTACCTGTAATATTGTTGTTATAGTACATCAAAGGTTTCTGGACACTTTCACCCACTGCTTTTAGTCCAGCAAAATGGATAACAGCATCGAACCTGCATTACATATGCAATAGACGCTGAACTAAAGAAATAAAGTAAAGCAAGGGAGCTGGCAAATATAAACATTACCACCATCATGTTGGAAAATGCAGGACAAGAGCAAATTTTGCGGTAAACAGTATATAATTCATGACAATCTTCAGCTTATTGTAGACATAAGGACATGACCCTAGATAGGAAGGTATGGAGGTCTAGGATTAGGGTAGAAGGGTAGTAGGTAGCCGAATGTTGTCGTACTCTTATGTGGGAGAGGCAGGGGGCTCATCTCCACTTCTCATCTTCTTATTTAGTAGTATTATTTAGTATTCGCGTAGTATCTTATTCTTCAATTTTTATTACTACATGTTGCTTCATTTCTTTGTTTATCTTTCTATTTTGCTGTTGTTATTTTTCTTTCAATCTTGCTTTGATTACACTTCTTTTGAGCCAAGGGTCTATCAGAAATAGCCTTTCTACCCCACAAAGGTAGGAGTGAGGTCTGTGTACATTCTACCCACCCCAGACCCCACTTGTGGGATTACACTGGGTATGTTGTTGTTGTTGCTTATCAAGTTTTCAGCTTACTGCAGTGTGGATAATAAACATGGGCTAGAATAACAACAGAAGGCTGATTAATAAAGAGGAAGGGAGTACAAAAAGAACTCAAAATTAAAGTATATCTTGCAACTACCATGGTAGAACTAGAACTTACTTGTTAGACTCGAAAAGCTTTTCAACTGCAGGCTTGTCACGCAGATCAATCTGACATTTAATACAAAATTACAAAAATCAGGAACACCAATACAGGAAATGAAACAACACTCAAGTGCTTGACACTTGAAAACATACTACTCCAAGCAGAAAAAACAAAAATTGACACAAAGACTACAAACTTAAAACCAAGCAGAAAAGCACCAAATCCTCTTAGATTCCTGAATTTAAGGTCCCGTTTGGCCATGGATAATTTTCACTTTTTTCGGAATCATGTTTGGATACAGATATGTTACAATTTTCCAGAATTCAACTTCATACCGCTTTTCACATTTTTCACTCCAGATCACTCACAATTCCAAGTTGTCTTCACGATCAAACACAACCCCAATTTCCAAATATACCATTTTTCAACTTTTTTCCAAATTTCACATTTTTTATGTCCAAAACACCCACTAAAGATTCACATTTCAAGAAGTGAAAATCAAGATAGACCCAAATCATCATTCTTGATAAGAATCCAATCTTTACGCCTAGCTATATGTATTTCCAATTCCCACTTTCCACCTCCCCAGTGTTTTGCTAGATTACATATATAAATGCTCTTGGGATAATATTTTGTTTGCTTACTTACTTACCAAACAGTAGAAAATAATTAAGAAACCACTCGTTTTCCAAGAAATCATTTTCCTTCCTACCAAACACACCCTATAGATTCCTGAATATAAAGTTTCACATCTCAATAAAGCAAAAAATAAAGATAGACCCAAATCACCATTCTTGATAAGAACACAGATGCAATAAATAAAAATCCAATCTTTACACATTTTCAAGAAAATGGAGGAATAACCTACATTGTAAAAGGAGAGATTGGGGCCAAATTGAGAAGCAAGTTCTTGAACCCTTTTAACAGCAATGGCAGAAGAATTATCCAAATTATCAACAACCACAGTCTTATAACCACCTAAAAGCAACTGTAACACGGTGTGACTCCCAATGTAACCAGCTCCACCCGTCACCAGTATGTTCTTCGACATTTGATCCAAAATTCTATAACCAAAAATCAAGAAAATGGTGGGATCTATCTATAGAGAGAGTTCAAAGTGGACTTTATATAATGGTATTGGAATTTAGTCACCTCTTCTCTGTCATTGGGTGGAAAGAAAGAAAGAAAGAATAATAATATTATTATTATGAAAGAAGAATAGTAGTATTAAGGAAGAGAAAGGAGGCCATGTGGAAAGGAGGTTTCATCACGTCCGTAGTGTTTCTGAGGGGAACCAAAAAAGGCTTTGAATCGGCAGCTTTTCACACTGCCAGTTACTCTTGTAATTTTTATTACAGTGAGGTGTTTTGTGGGACAGATTAGAAAAATATAATTTCTGTAAAAAGAAAAAAAAAAATTAGTACCAGACGTGGCGAACATTTAGATTGTATTTACAAAATGTAGCTATAGTTTTAAAAATTATGAAATATAGCTACATTTTGTGTATTGTAGTAAGCGCAAGCGGATACTCGCGATTTCAGCTAATCTAATATAACTGTATGTGTGGATACGACTCTAAACTATACCTAATACATGTGCAATTGTAGCTATGCTCTGTAAATACGTAAATTGTAGCTACGTTTCGTAATTATTCTCTAAATTATAGCTACTTATGATTTTTTTTTTTTAATATGTTATAAATATAATTACTTATAAATGTCCACTACACAAATGTAATTTTCATTGCTTTTCTCCATTATGCTCTAAATTATAGCTAGTTTTGAAATTTTCTCCTTTGTTTTTAATATGTTATAAATATAATTACTTATAAATGTCCACTACACAAATGTAATTTTCATTGCTTTTCTCCATTATGTACATAAACTCCACCAATCGTTATTACTATGTTTGTAACTTTCATACTTTTGTAACATCCTCCATGATCTCAATGTGATATGTCAATTTAAGGTAATTAATAGAGGTATGACAAGTATTATGTGATAAACTTGAGAAATAAGAAAATCTCTCCTTTCTTGTTGCTTTAGTTCTTACTTTAATCTTTCAAAAATTATTATTTCTTAGCTTGATTTCTGTTTATCAATTAATTTAAAAAGTATTTTTTCAATTAGTGTTTTGCTCATTTGCTTGTTCTTTTCAAACGTTGACTTCTTGAAATTTATTTTTCTTGATACTTTTCAAAAAAAAGTGTTTTTGGGCAAATTCGCTATTTTGATAAAGATTTTGAAAGCATTACTCAAGGTAATAAACATCATAAAGACTTATTTTTTTCCCAAATCTTGGCCAAACACCTCACTTTTTTAAAATAAGTACTTATTTGACAAAAAAATAAGTACTTTTGGGGAAAAATGAACTTTAAGACAAACAAGGCTTATTAGTTCTTACTTTAATCTTTGATATTATTATTTCTTAGCTTGATTTCTCAACACTTTATCAGTGCGAGTTCTCCAACTTTTCTTCACCTCGATGTTTGGCTCATTTGCTTGTTCAGTGTTCATCACGTTGACTTCGTTGAAATTTGAGTTTATGACACTTGATATTTCTGAAAAAAATATCAATCATGGGTTCTCGATGCTGAAATTCGCTTAGGTGATAAAGATTTTGGTGACATTACTCAAGGTAATAAACATCAATACAAAATGAAGGCTATGATTTTTCTTCCTCATCATCTAGGTGAGAGATTCACAGCTGAATATTTGACAATATCCACTTGAATTGTGGACTGATTTGAAAGAAAAGTATGACCACTTTAAGACAATAGTATTGCCAAGGACTTGGTATGAGTAGTGAATGCAAGTATAACTTTGTTGTGTTTAGAATAACTTTCCAATTAAAATTATGCGGGAAAGTTATAAATGATGAGGACTTGTTGGAAAATACTCTTACTACCTTTCATGCCTCAAATATGGTGTTACAATAGAAGAAAAATGGCAAAAATGATCCCTTATCTTTAGTAGTATGTTTAAAATAGTCTCTTAAGTATCGACTGAGCATTTTTGGTCCTTTAACTTTGTCAAGAGTAAGCAGTTTTGTGCTCCATCAAATATGTACTGAACTTTGATGGTTAAATTTAATCGAAACTATAAAAAAAAATTACTTAGAAACACCAAACATTTTCATCAAAATTTCAAAATCCACAACATAAGAAAGTTACATATAATTTTCTTATATGATTCAATGTTTTTTTTTTGGGATTTAATTTTTTATTTTATCTTGGACACCTCAAATAGGTTTAGGGAGAAGAAAAAGAGAGCAAGAGAATGGCCAGCAAGGTTTTTGCCAAGTTTTGGGGAGGAGGGCGGTGGCAGTGGAGAAATGATTATTATTGGGCTATCAGCGGCCAAGGCTAACTATAACTTTGATTACGAGTTAATTTAATAGTTTTGGCTCAAATTTTCATTGAGTATATACAAATTATTAATTCAATAACTTAAAAGAGTTAGAAATATTGAATGTATAAATTTTAAATCTTGGCTCGTCTCTATTGGCGGCTGACCACACTTAATAATTTCGTGATACTTTTATGACTAGATATGTAATATAATAGCACTTCATAATTAATTGCACCCATGCCATGTATTCATTATCGAGGCTATTATTTCCTTCACTTGTTTATTCAGGCTACCGCATCTTTTTGCAACATGATAATAACCAAAGAATATGCTTAAAAAGGAATTTACATCTTTTAACAAAAGTTAAAAAATGGTGACAATGCCAAAGTCGCTTTACTCAAAAACAAATTAAAGAAACAGTTATCACATTCCTAAGGTTTTCTCATTTTTTGGGTTGTTCTTTCAATAAATATAACTAAAAGAGTATACTTCTTGCATAATTCCAATATTTTGTCTACCCTTAGGTCCATCGCCTTTATCAAAATAGAAAAAATATTAAAATATTTCACTTCTGGAAAGTGTTTACACCTAATGATTTGAGCCACTGTTCTACTTACATAGTTCATGTTGGCACATTGCAAAAGGTATCTTCCTATTTCTGTGTTTGAAAAAGCAATTGGATTTCACTTTAGATTATTAACCGGAGTTCTACAATACTCTTTCACACTGTTCAAAGGCCGCCTATAATTAAACTTTTTTTTCTTTTTAAAAAAGGTTAAAGAATCAAAACCAAGAAAGTAGCATTGGTGAAATAGGAGCTCATATTTTCAACGGAAAATCTTGAGATCCCCGAAATATTTCAATATAAAATGGACTTTTGGGTTAATGCATGTTATGTTTAATACTTCACCGTCTCAAATAATCTTTCGTGATGCTTTTTCACACGTCCCTTAACCAACATTAATTAGGAGGAATTTTTAGCTATTTTGCCTTTCATTTGAATTAATACTGATAACATCACCCCATAAATGAGGTGTTGTGTCTTCAAGAACAATAACGGACAAAGATTTGAGACGGCAGAATTACATTTTCCTCCGGACCAAAAAAAAAGGACTGGTGACAACACAACGACGTCGTTGTCTGGGGCCCAAGTGTTTTGATTAAGTTATTTCTATTCGTTTATTATTCCCAATAATTGGGGTAGACACATTACTTCACCAAGTGTCATCCTAGTGAATAAATAAACTAAAGGGCCGCCCCACCTCCGCTCCTTTTTTTTTTTTTTTAAGAGATTTGAAAATAGGAAAGGACGCAAATGTCATCATTCTTTGGAAAGTTCCAAATTTTAATTGGGTTTAGCCCTCTGTATGTCGTTGTTAACTGTCATATTGTCACCTAGCATAAATGATAATAATAGCTTAGATGTTGATTCCTCCTTTTTGCCTGTCACGAAGAATTGGCCACGTGAAACCCACGTACCCACCCCTACCGACAAAGAAAGAAAGAAAGTTAATAGTGGGTAGTCAGTTTTTCATCTCAAGAAAAAGATGGGTACCCCTACCGACAAAGACAGAAAGAAAAGAAAGTTAATTGGGGAAGTCAGTTTTTTTCGGTTTTTTAATTCGGTTTTTTAGCAATTACAAATCTCTCACATTTTCCTTCTTGATTGCTTCGAGTTACTTCTGAAATTAAATGTTTGAAGGTTTGATGACTTTAGAATCCAACCATAGTGATCATCCACACATACAAGATAATAACTTCTATATACAAAATATAATGTATTATACAACGTATAATAAAATCAACAAGTATATAAAATTTTATATAGGTATAATCAAATTATGTGAGTTATATCTAATTTATTATAATAGGTGAAATAAATTATATGAATATTATTCTATGTATAACATTTTTATTATACTATATATAATAAAAACTTCAAATTATTAGTACTTGTATTCAATTCTTGTAGTGTTAAACTGAGATTTTATTTTTATGGAATAATGAAAGAAGTTGAGAATAAGGAGGAAGTAGAGAAGGTAAGAAAAAAGCTGGAAAAAAATCTTGCGGAATAAGGGTAAGTATGGAGTTATACTATGAACAACAAATAGTATTGGAGTTATTCACGTCTATATAGATTTGATTTACTATAAAACATTTAACTTGTCATGTAATGTTTAATAACATTTTAAGAGTATGTAAGTATTATAATATTATTGTCTACTTATGTTTTTTTTCCCAAAAATAAATTTTATTTAAATTGTAAAAAAAAAAAAAAAAAAAAAAAAAAAATAGAAATGTAACACCGAACCGAACACCGAAATTGTTATTAAAAGAAACCGAAAACCGAACCGAAAAACCGAATTAATTCGGTTCGGTCCGGTTTTTCGGTTTTCGGTGTTTATGCCCACCCCTAGTTTTTCCATCGAAACAAACAAGAAAAAGATGGTGAAAATTGGAAAAATTGTGAGTCAAATGTTCAAACAACTCCAAATAACCATTCAAACCAATACCGCCTCGGGTGGAGTTAGTACGGAAAATAGGAGTTCCACATAATCCAGTAACTTTAGTCAAAATTTTGTATATTTGTTCAGAAATTCACTAAAATAGGTATGTATATATCCGAATACACACGAAACAGGTAAAACATAACAACATATTTGACTACAATCAAATACACGAAATGTAATTAAGTAAAAAGGTAGCTACGATTGGTTTAAAAGCCTAGAAACTATAGATATTAATGTAAGTTACCCTATAATAAACTTTAGAGCCCATAAACTTCAAATCCTGAATCGACCACCTAAATATACCAACACTTCAAAATTTTGAACTTGCAAATAGTTCTATGCAAATTTTACTTGGAGAAACTCAAAAAATACCAACCTCAAAAGATCATATGCAAGTGAAATTCAATAATTACACAAATAATCGCCAAAATGTCGGTACATGAGGTATCTTATCTTTTCTTTACAGATCAACAAAAGAAAGATTAAACAAGACGTAAAGTGGATCACTTTTGAGCTTCCCTTGTGATGCAAGTTCTCTTTCTCCCTTTACAACCACTTTCTAATTAAGTTTTTCTCCAGATATGTAGGATCTTTGGCAGACTTCTCCTGAAACTTAGGAACTAGCCTCTGGTAACGATAATGTATGAAACTCAGAAATGAACATCTGTTTGACTCATCATACGTCGATAACAAATTGCCAAAAACAGTGAAAATGAACCAGTAAGGTGGATATTTACTCTTGGTACAATAATGCACAACTATCATCTTTCTGAAACCTTTTCTGTAGTTATGGGTTCAGAACTGAGAAGCCTTTCGGCTTCATCATTCGCCTCTGCTTGGATTTTCCATTTCTGCAAAAAAGGACGAATAACAGTATTAATGCCAAGAATATATGGTGTTTAAACGTAACCTACAGTCTACAGAGGCAATTATAATAAAAACAAACACATACTTCCTCAAGATTTTCAAGCTCCATTATTTGTTGTATTTGTTCAGCAATACTTTCCTGCATAGAGTAAAGAAGATGAAAATAGCGCAAGTAGAATGCTAAAATTGCACCTTCACAGAGCAACGTGAACGACGAAATCTAGGTAAGATTAGACCGCACCACTAACCACAACTACATTTTGGCTGGTGATAATATTCTTTGTTACATTTCCCATCTCAAACAGTTGCATAACTACCTCGCTTATAGTTTTCAAATGTAATTTAGAGAATAGGGAATGTCAAAATTATAACAAAGTGATCCTTACTGCATTGCCTGCTGCTTCAGCAGCAAGAACATCTGAATCCATCTCTACTTCAATTTCTATAATGGAAGAAATCTGCAATACAGAAGATATATTTATTCATAAATTTGGAATGCATGTTCAATGATATTTGAGCTTCACTGAACCAACTGAGCATTTCTAGAAAGATGACGTACTCTTGCATAGCTTTCAATCAGCTCGATCCTTCTCCTAAGGGAGCTTTCCAAGCTTTCACGCACCCTTTTCACTCTACTTCTCCGGGCCCTTAAATCAAAGAGAAAGCCATGTGATGTGTGACGATGAAGCATATATACTTTAGTCTAAACAGAAGCCTATAATAAACAAGAACAGGTACAGAGATTTAAGAGGCTTTACCGATAAGCAGGTTCTCCAACAGCAAAGATTTTGTTTTCCAGTTGGCACATGCGAGCCAACATCCAGACCTGAAGAATTAGTAAATAATATTTTACCTCAAATTACATGATCAAGACAATAAATCATACAAAGGATTGATGCCAGAATACTTCCAGAAATCAACTATAATGAAGCAAATCTATGCCATTCAACTAGTTTTAAAATGATACTCAAAAAAATCAATATTGCCTTTCTACCGAAACCATGTTTTAACACTCAATGGTAGATAATAGCCAACTCAATAATAATTACAGAGTGAAACAAAAGAAGATTTATGACATACAAATGTTCCAGAAGCATGAATTCCAGGGGCATGGGAATTTTGACAGCAAAATGAGGGAACTTTACAAATAAACATATCAATGGTCTTTGCATGACTCTATGGTAACATTATGCTGCTTCCTACCTTTTTTCACAGCTAGAAATTCCGTTTTTTAGTCCAAAACTAACTGCCAACTAAAATTTTCAACAAAAGAAACAGAACCTAAAAGGTATAACCAGAGGCAGACGTTGTCATAAAAAAAAATAACCAGAGGCAGACGCAGGACACAAAGTTCCAATCAACGATCTTTAGATAAGTCAGGCGGGTAGAGCAAGGAAATTCATTGATGAGACTCAAGATTGAATGATTAGGTTATCTATGTAGAGATAGATAGATAGAGAGAGAGGTGCAAAGGAATGAGGAATATCTAACTTGCGAGTGAAAATCATTAAGCAACTGCTTTTGCCTAGAAAAAGCATTGAGAAAGATTCCCTTAACGCAATGACTATCCGACTAATTTTGAACTAAGATTTGAAGGAAAATGAGGTAAAAGAATCAAAACCCTCTAAAAAAAAATTCAAAAGAACATGGGAGCATCAATAATAAAAATGCTTTCGACCCAACAAAACAACTGTTGAATCAAACATATAAGTGTAATTTATTTACTATCTTCATCTGAGTGTCTCATATATGCTGACGGTCAGAGGCGGAGGATTTGACTTTCAGGGAAAAATCCAAAAATATAAAAATAGAAATGTTGTTGGAATGATTTGAACTCACACATTTTGTTTCGTGAATTGACACTAAGAGTGTTCTAAACTGCACCAGCTATTCCTTTGTAAAAAGTGCATAGTACAAATACATATTTTTGTGGTTTTAGCCAAAATAACTTTTCTAGTTTCTAGAAGATATAAACCTTGTCCCTTGTACTATGTTTAAAGTCCTAGCCATCAACAAATCAAGGAAGCAGAGAAAGCATGTAGCAGTCAACCCAAGTATGCAGGCATGAGACAAGGTGACTTAAGCAAACAGATCCCTGTTCCTATTCTTTTTCATTTCAGCTGCCTTTTATCTTATCAGGACCCAGGCAGGAAGTTGATTGACTAATTGCTAGACGCAACTGCTACCAGAGAACAAGTAATTTAACAAAGTTGCACAGGAGGAGTATACCTCATTCTCAGCAGATTCTTTCAACTCCTTTATCCGTGATTGGAGCACATCATATTGAGATAAGAGTTGCTGCCTGATGGCAAGTGTATCAACTAATCTCTGAGGAAGCTGTCAGCAAAAAGAAGAGAAAAGTAAGATGCTGTCTTATTTCTGCAGTACCTTGTAAAGGCAGTATAAGACTACAAAGAATAACCTGGGTATGTATAGGAAAAAACTCCAGCAAAGTGAATATAACCATTCTACAAAGAGACACTTAACCTATGATTTTACTTCTCTATGACTTAATGCTCAATAAAGAAAAAGAAAGGCAACACAAAATGTGAATTTGTAGGTAGATAGTTTCTGTTCTCCTTTCTCCTTAGCGGGTGGGTAGTTAAACTCCAGAAGGAGTACATTTGTTGAATTCGTAAATAAGCTCGTGAATACAACTTTTAGATACCATCTCCTTCATCAATGAACTTAATTGCAAGAAATATCACATTATGTTACCTTGCTGAATTGAGGGAAAACCAGCCTGTTTAAAGTGGCCCCAAGAGTGATTGAGGAAACTGCAGCAACCGTTATAATCTGAGGCAAGTTGGGATCTATCATTCCAGAAGCAGCATCTCCAGTGGCAAATACAGCAAGAAGAGGAATCAGGATGGAAGGGTTTAACAAAGATGGGCTTTTATCTTTTTTGGGTGCTCTTAGTAAGGGTGATTCACGGCCATCTCTGTGGTTAGTCAAGCACAAGGGCTCTCCTGGGTAAACATTTGGAGCTTTTGGATTCAACTTTAAAGGACCCACCTCTCGGTAAACATTTGGTGGTGCTGCTACAGCAATGGTCACTCTCTCGCCTTCTTGTGCAGGAAGATCAACTGTTTCAGTAGCAAATCTGTGTGTTCGTGCCATTCCAGATGGGGTCTCCACCTACAGAAAGTGCCAAAGTTGATTTTCAGAAGCCTTTTCTAAGAAATATGAAAAGACTGGTCGATAGAAATTGTCTCAAAATAATAGAAGCAAGAACTCCACTACAGGAAAAAAGTCGAAAAGATTCAAGTGAAGGAGGTGGCAAACCAGTAATAACTACTGATATGTATGGCTTTTAAAGGAAATGTACCACAATCGAATGAACAGCAGCTGGAATGTTTTGCTTTATTGGCAGGAATCTTAGTCCCCTTCTCCATGCAGAAATATCCATGCTGCGTTCGGCAGGAGGAGAACCTTAGAAAAAGTGAATATCCAAGGATCAACACACTATACTAACACACTTCTTATGACAAACAATGGAACAAGAGTAAAATAGTAATAATATGTTTGGCCTATGCATTAAAATTCAAGAATAACATATGAGCTTATGAAAAATCTAAAAGAAAAATAGTGTATAAACAATCACGGCAGTTGTCCGAGTGTTGCTTATATTTTTCTTTTTTACTTTTTGGTGGTATGTTTCGAAGTTGTTTGAAATAATGTGTACAGAGTCTGCTTTTCAAGGATTTGACAAAGTACAACCACTTCAATCAAAAGACAACTGGACAGTAGTTAAAGAAAACCAACCTAATTTCTTCTGACTCTATACTAATAATATTTCCTGAAACAAGCTCATACTGGTAGCGGCATTTTGAACAGGACACAACCTGCAGAAGTGGGTTTCTTACGTCAATATACTAGAAATAACATACAAGAAGCACATTGACGTTAAAAGTGGAGAAATTATCATAATGTTTACGTTGAGGTGGGTTAGTATGTCATAAGACTGATGGCAAATCTTTTTTACACATAATCCACACAGTAACTGACCAGGTTGTTCGGCAATGCCTAGTATAAATTGCATGTGGGAACTGAGAGGAGCATCTGATCTCAATGGCAATGAGAAACTATTCATCATCACAACAAGAACCAGACTACTCAAATTGCCTTTTCTTAAACCACCTTGAAACATCATATCTCTTTATTTTGGCCAGTAAATAGAAAATAAGTATAGTCCTTTAACAATAGCACTTTCTTCCGCCAATTTTGTGTGTTCACACTTTAAAGAAAAAGGTTAATAACAGAAAATAAACAGGTCAGGCAACAGCAAACCAGCTCTTTCCTCAGTGGATCTGGTTGGTTGATCCTAAGCAGCTCAAATCACCACTAACAACATTCTACTGTAAAAAAACTGACACAATCTTAAGTATTTTGTGCATACCTGGATACCATCTTGTGGCTGAGCAACAGTAACAGCAATCATGCAAGTTGGACACCGCACAACTTTGCCAAAGAGAACCTGCCCAGACACCAAGCTGCATGTTACTTTATGTGCAAGCAAACAACAATAAGAAAGCTGAGTAAAAGCACCCAGGTTCAGATTATTTCTAGAAGAATCTTCATTAGTCTTCCTATACCATCACACATTTCGATATGTAAATTGATGATGACAAAGTTACTAATACCAGAAACTGAGCATATCAGTGAGATGACAGCAAGTTCCTTTTTCCTATTGGGAGAAGATGTGCAATTTGGGTATAGCCTATATTTGAGATCTTAAGTGCTAGGATTTCTAGTGGAAACTTTATTAATCTAAATGGCCGTGAATTTGCTGTGACTGCATTAATGTCATACCGCAGATCTCAAAGGACAACTCATTTACACAAACAGTAAATGGGATGGACAAGCATGGAAGACGTTTGAATGTCGGACAATTCCATTTAAATTAAGAACTGAAATTGGAACATATTTCACTAGAAAATTGAGATAAATAAGAGAAATGGGGCATGTACTTTTCCTTCAGCCAGTAGCACATACACAAACTTGTGGCGGGAAAGTTCTAAATCACACTTTAAAGACAGTGGTTGAAAATCTAATAATAACCTAAACATATTCAAGACTTCAGATCAACTCTTTTAATCGACTATTGTACAACCAATGGTCCTATCATTTTCAGGGAAGATATCGGCCATGTTGTTGTTAATATACAACAATTGCAAATAAAGTAAAATAAATTATAAATTCTAATTCGTATCTTGATTAAGTAAACAAAGTTAACAAGATAGACTGATGATTCATATAGCTTCATCGTCTAGGGTAGAGCCGAACCTTAAGTGATCCATACTATTCTTGTATAGTATATTTTCCCTATCAACAAACTTACAAATACATAGTCCATTCCTGGCAGTTTGCTCGTCCAAAATTCCGAAGTGGTTTATAAGGTAAAGTAATTACATTACTGATTCACAGTAAATTGCTTATCTGGCTAGAATAGTCGGTAATGACTAATATACTTAATATACCACAGAAAATTCTTCATAGCGGCAGTGCTGCTCATATAGAGAGAAGTGTGCAACTCGAACACATTAACATACTTAGAGCAGACTAAAACAAAAGCAAGTTGGAGTGAGTGAAGAAATAATGACCTCTTCACTAGAAGAAATGCCCACTCGACAAACTTTGGCGATGATTTTAAGGGCATCTGAAACCCTCAGCTGCGTTGCAAGTCCTCGAACTAACAAGGTATATGTAGAAACATCTGGCCTTGACCACCTCCATCTATCATAGGATGGGCCTCTGTCTGAAACAGATGTCCCTTAAATATGGGCAAGTCAAGTGCATCAATATTGGGGGATATCAATGAAATCTGGTCACATCTTACTAGAGAATTATAGTGAAAGCAGTACTGCATGTCATAAAAACTTGCGATGACATGTTCCACATCTTTTATTAATCTCAAATTCCTCATATTGGAAAGCTTAACTATATTATCTAAGGAGGTTGCTAAAAGCAGTGACGCCACCACCTACCTTGGGCGGGGGGTGGGGGGTGGGGGTGGGGGTGGGTATTTATAATTTGAAAAGCTGGTTTGTTAAAGAAAATTCACATTGTTGTTTAAAATTCAAATTACTGAATGAACTTTTTTTGATCAGGCAAATTACTGGATGAACTTAAGTCTTGAAAGTTGAAATTTACATAGAAACAGAATGGTGTCAAACAACTTGAAAGGGATGGAGTACCTTTTAAGGATTTTGGAAAAAGTTCTTATCTAATTCACAAGTCATTGAGTAACACAAAAGTTGCGTCTTTTTACCCTTTGATACAAAAGCAGTGATCATAGTTCATAGCAGGCGCTTCAACATGAACATGTATTATGAAAGGCAAGAGAATCACTTCCTCAAGAATATAAATTGCCTTCAACATGCGAGTGAAAATGGCCATTTAGTTACGACATTGCATGCATAATCAAAGTTCCAACTTCGGATAGAAACAATGAACAAATTTCCACCCCCCAAATCAAACTTCTCCCACATATGTAGATGTCACAAGCAACAGAAAAAACTTCGCATTTTTCGAAATATAACTCCTCAAGCCTTCAGGAATAACCATAAAGCATTCATCTTTCTTTTAAAACCACTCAACCGCTACCCCCAAACAACCCGCACAAAAGGAAAAAAGACAAAATAGAAAAAATGATAGTCAAATATTAATTAATACAATATATCTTCATGACCAAAAAAATCTCTTCTTTAACATGATAATGAACATTCTGAAAGCTAAATACTGTCCTCAACCGCACACTTTCCTTTTCAGTCTATTCCAGCAAAAATGTCACATTTCTATATTTAGAAACAATTTTAACTTTTAAAATTTCTATTTAATCCCAGATGATTTATTTATTTGATGACTTTGTTTCAGACCACAAGTAAGTATCTTCTCTTGGTTTCATATTAATTTAATTTGATTAATCTCTCCGTCCCAACTACACTACTTTCCTTTTTAGTCAGTCCCAAAAAGAATGACAACTAACAATTCAACTTTAATTTCTCACTTTATCTTCAATTAAATGATTTATACACACATTTTTCATCGCTTGTTTTAGACCACAAGTTCCAAAAAGTGTTCTTTTTTTTTCCTTAACTTTGTCTTTCAGTCAAACATCATCATATAAATTGAGACAGAGAGGACTACTAAAATGTACCAGGATCAAAAGTGGAACGCATAGCATCGAACACATTAAGTGCCAAATCAGCATTGCAACGATCAAAAGCAGCAGAAATAATAAAACAGCAATCATTACAACTAACAACACCACCATTTTTCCCAGTCTTTTCGGATATTATATCCAACACCTCACTCGCATATTTGCAAGCGCAAATCCGACTAATCAATTCATCATCTAACACCTTGTTTTCACCCTCAGCTTCACTTAACGAAGCTTTAGGCCTAAAGTTTGGGATTTTTGGGGAAGAAAAAGTAGTGAGGTGTTTGGAGAAAGGGGTAGTAGAAGAAGAAGAAGAAGAGAGGAGAAAATAGTAATTTGGGAAACGGTGAAAGGAAGGGAAAGAAGAGAAACGGGGAAAAGAAGGAGAGAACAAGCAGAGAGTCATGTGTAATGTAAGGTGTTTGAGCTGTGAGAGAATGGATTACTATATCTCTGAAGATTAGGAACGAGAGGTGGTTGTTATTGGGAGGGAAATGAAAGGGAAGGGGAATAATAAAGGAAAAAACGAAAAGTGGAGGTGCGGGGAATCGAACCCCGTGCCTCTCGCATGCGAAGCGAGCGCTCTACCATATGAGCTACACCCCCAGCGCGGATCTTTATGCTCGAAAAGAGAATTAAAATGATCCCTTTACTACGAGAGTAGGTTCAACATACTCTCTTAACTAGTTACTTACCGGTTTTGATCCTTTAAGTTTGCCATAAATTAACAAAAATGGTCCCTTAATTATGAGAGCTGGTTAAAAATAGTCCCTTAACAGTTTTGGTCCTTTAAGTTCGTCAAAAGTTAACACTTTTAGTCTCCGACAAAATATTCATCTAACTCTATTTGTTAGATATGACGAGAACTATGAAAAAAAAGGGGAAAAAATAGGGAAAACTCACATTTAGAGGCACACATTATTAAAGAAATGGCCAAATACCTCGGGACAGAATTGACGGACGTTAGTCGGTTAAAGGGAAAAATCGAGGAAAAACCTACGAACTTGATAATATCAGAAAATAGTGTCTCGGAACACAAAGATCAAAGGACTCCGTCGATTAAAACCGAAGGAGTACGTAAAATATACTAGACTCGTTTTTACTGAAAACATGGTATAAAAATAAATATTTCCATTGTAGTGATTCTTTTTAAAAAAAAAAAAAAAGTCCGCGCATTTTTCCTGGAAAATAATCGACGGATGTCCGTTGGTTTTTTTTTAAATAATAAAAATTAAAAGAAAATTAAAAACAAGTGTCCCTCAATTTTATCCATCGATTTCCGTCCATCGTTTTTTTGCTTGTTTTTAGTAGTGACAACTTTTGTAGTTTCTATTACTTCTAATTTATTTCTTAAGTCTTGTGTGTTTTACTTAGTTGATGGATTCCCTCGGTTTTAATTGATATAGTTCATCAGTCTTTGTGTTCCGAAATACTATTTTCTGAAATTATCAAGTTTGTTGGTTTTTTCCTTGGTTTTTCCTTATAATGGACTAACGTCCGTCGATTTTGTCCCGAGATATTTGATCTTTTATTTAGTGATGTGTACCTCTAAATGTGAGTTCTCGCTAATTTCTTCTTTTATTTCATAGTTCTCGTCATATCAAATAAACAAAGTTCGATAAATATTTCGTTGAAGACTAAAAGTATTAACTTTTGGCGAACTTAAAGGACCAAAACTATTAAGCGCATACTTAAGAGACTATTTTTAACCAACTCTCATATTTAAGTGACCATTTATGTTCTTTTCTCGAGTACAAAGATCAGCAATGGGGGTGTAGCTCATATAGTAGGGCACAGAAGAACAAATTCAATGAGCTCAATTTTTCAGATGGGAAGATCAAGAGGAACATGATAGAAGCTTTCAAATTCACCCCTGGGAAGAAGTGTCATGCCCCGAATCTGAAACTGGATATAACACGACACCCGGTGCTTGACTATATGTGACCCATCGAATCAACTGGCTGGCTGAATCAATATGTGATATCAAAATGTGATCTATCCGTCGGTTTCGTCTCGAGGTATTTGGTCTTTTCTTTAGTGATCTCTAAATGTGAGTTCTTGCTAACTTTTTCCTATTTTTTCATAGTTCTCGTCAAATCAAACAAACATAGTTCAATGAATATTTTGTTGGAGACTAAAAGTATTAACTTTTGGCGAACTTAAAGGACGAAAACTGTTAAGCGCATACTTAAGATACTATTTTTAACCAACCCTCATAGTTAAGGGACCATTTTTGTTAACTTGTGGCAAACTAAAGGAAAAACCGTTTAGTGCATAGTTAAGTGACTATTTTGAACCTACTCTCATAGTTAAGGGACCATTTATGTCCTTTTCTCCTTTGTACTCCCTCCGTTCACTTTTACTTATGTTACGGTTCGCATTTCGTGGGCGGGATTAGCTCTCGAAAAGCCACTAGGAGGTAGTTGGTGCTCTTTCGGACTTTATTTTCGAAAAAGAGTCGCCACCTAATTTATGGGTAAACTAGGAAAACTAGGTCCAAAGGATGTATTCAAATGCAGCAAAAAAGCCATTATAATCCAAAGTTGTAGGTAAGGGTTCTGGTTATCTCTTAGGGAAAGTGTTAGGTACCTAGTATTAAGGATCCGTAATATATAAGTTGACCTTCGAATTCCAATGTGTGAATTATGCATGAACTGTTTATATTTGTGTTTATTTTCCCGTATTTATAAAAGACTATCATTTGGCATATCTTTTTTTTTTTTTTTGAAAAGAATTGAATATATTCCCTTTATATAAGGGTACTTTAGGTTGGATTTATAATATTCAGATAAGAATAATTCCTTTTTATGTATAAGGATAGTACATTTTGTTTTGAAAAGTGTCAATCCATTTGGATTTGTAAATATGTATATAAGTACATATATACATATATACACATATATATACACACATATATACACACATATATCCAAAGCCGTTGATCTTCTTAAATTCTAAAGACTTGTATTCAAAAATCAATTTGTAACTTCTCGATTTCTCATTTGAAAATTGGTTTGTAAATTTTTTAGAGAAGCACTCCATATTATTTTGTAATCCAAAGCCGTTGATCTTCTTAAAATTCTAAAGACTTGTATTCAAAAATCAGTTTGTAACTTCTCAATTTATTTTTGCAAAAATTGTTTAAGCACGTATTTGGGATTTTGAAAATCATTTTGGAGGCCTAAAGTCTACTAAACGACATGAGCACTGTTGTCCTAAGACGACTAGTTCCAAACAAAAAACATTCCAATAACAATGTGAGTCTTTACAAATGTTCACAAACCAAAATACTACATTTAAAGATAAATAATGAAATAGAAGAGTTAGGCTAGGGGTGTACCAAGCCTCTAGTTAGCCATTTTTACCCATGGTTGGGCCTTCAATGCGTTTTCATATACCTATGCATATCAGCTTCCCTTTCCATATCAAACTGTCTTCGAAAGAAGGAAAGATCTATTGGGCCTTGGCCTAACAATTTGGCTTGACACAGGCCCAAGTGGCCAAAGAGGGTGACGAGGATAAGAGAGGAAAAAGGAACCCGGTTAGAATTTATTTATTGTGCTTATCATTAAGAGGAACGAACTAAATACAAGTATATATGCATATATCAACAAAGCATATATAATATCAGATTTCAGTATTGCCACAACAAATTCAGGAAATGGGCCTGGCAAGCCCCAATCACATATAAATCGTAAAAACCCTTACTAAGACCGAAGGACAGGCCCAAACTTATCCCTTTGTGCTAACCCGAGCCTAAAATGGGCCATTCTATATCCATTTAGAAGTTTGGACACTATATTCAAGCTGACAGACTCCAAGGATTAAGGCCCAAGGGAATCCTATCTGATTTTAACTTGATATACACTTATATGCATGTGATATACCATCTGATATACACTTTGACATGTATATCAGGTGTGTATACCCGGTATACATCTGACAATTCAACTATCACTTACATAAAAGGTTAAGTCTTATGAAGGTTCATGTATCATGTATACATCTCTATTTTTAAAACTTAAGTGATTAATTAACCTGCCCATTTTAACAAATCTAATTTCAACTCTTTTTTTTAAAATTATTTATCTTGATTAAACTACACTGGGTTAGGTCAAAACAGCTCTAATCCATCCAAGTATCACCTTAATCCTATGGTCCAATTAGAATTATCAACCGTTAACTTAAGTTGACTATACTGAACTGGGTTGCAAGCGACTCCAAGTTTTTCCCAAATTCACCTTAAGCTTTTGACTCTATTAACCCCCTAATCCATTTTTCATTTATCATTATGCTGCCAAACAAGACCTAAGTCCTAATCTAGACTCCAACATAACCAATAGGATGCCCAACATGCATCAGAGTTGCATAGCATGAATACATAGTCTCAAGTGAGTTAAGCATATCCCAAACTTGATGCAAGTAACCTCAATCAACAACTACAACATTTGACAAAGCTAGGCAGTTGGGAACAACTCAAGTAGGCATCAGAAACATGTAACAGAGGGCACTCAATACCATTCTTTGAAATCTAAAGACATAAGCCATGATATAAATAACAAGGAAAGAACTTGAATCAACCCATAACTCTATCTTAAACTAAGGCCGAATCTGCTCAGGACTCTTACTACACCATTTTCTCATGTTTCGGAGATTAAACATTATAAGTGAATTAGGACAAGCCTTATTGGAACAAGATCATTTAAAAAAAAAAAACCTTTTAAGGAAACGGATTTACTTCTTAAACCAAAGCCCTAGTTCCAATGAGAGAAAGAGTTGAATCAGTACATCAATGTGACATGTTTCACACCATGAACTTGTACGGCCTATCATGACAACTTTTTATTTGAGATAGAGTAGTACTTGAATCAAGTTACACTTGAATAAGTTACACTTTCAAATCTCCTTCTCTCCAAGGTGTCTTTGAAAAGACTTCCCTTGTCAAGTGGTTTATAACATGCCCACCGTCTCATACTATTATTACACTAATTAAACTAAAAGTGAGACAATTTTAGAAAACCATATTGACCACATTTTGACTTCTCAAGATCAGATCAACAACACCAAGCTAGAACGGACCTAGTTCTATGTGTTTATTAGACTTGCCACCTTATTATTGGATACTTATTTCAACTAGACTCCTTAATACCCCTAGCCTCACTTGGTTAGGGACTACTTCTTTGAAATAAATAAATTGTGTACTAATAGGTTTAGAACAGATCCCGTAAGGCCATTTCACTCTCAAGTTTGACAAAGGGAGTTAGTCATTCTTTGCACATAAGTTCACCTTATTAAGCTATTATACTTGTCAAACCCTTTTTGAAGTTCTCACCTAATCCCAAGTAGTTAAATTAACGTTCAAACTCAAGAGAACATCATCATAATTAACATCGTTCAAATTTACAGGTTAACAAATCATTCCCACATATTTACTAATCAGTTTGAATTTAATCCTAGCATTTTTAGTTTCAATCTTAAACTAGAATCTACTAAATCTTACTTTAGATAAATAACATGATAGCTAAACTCAATATTTGATGAGCAATGTCTCCACAGAGTCATGTTATACTCAACCATTAATCATAATCAAGCAAATACGAATACATACAAACACAAAACTAATCTGAATAGTTAACAACTAACCAAACATTACAAGAGAATCTAAACTAATCAAGAACTAAAGAAAAGCAATAACAAGATAAAAAAAATACCTTTTTGAAGTGCAGCCAACTTCAAGAATGAATTTGGAGCTTCTTTGTGCTTCAAAAATCAAGAACTCAACCACAAAATAAAAACAAGCAATTAAAGTTTGAAATTGAAGACTCAAACTTTGAAAGTCAAGTCGAAATTTTAAACTGAAACCCTAATTTTAAGTCTCAAACACTCAAAATCTGGGTGTATGCCTATGTCCTCATTTTTTTTGTGACAAACTCTAGCAATTTTCGATGTGGGAGTTTGTAATTTTATGAGAATTGCTCTCTTCCACAACAAATCAAAGGTCCAGATTGAAGGTGGGGGAGAAAGAAAAGGTCGAATTTGACCCTTACAAAGTCAATCCATATGCTTCTCCACAGATCAATAGCAATTGCTCATTCAAAACGAGTACAAACAAAAACGATTAAGGATTTCAGTCCTATCCGTTGTAAAATGCAGAAAAAGTGAAGAAAAGAGTGGGATTATACTGTGTTTAGGTTATCTCTTGGTGGAAATAGTTGAGAAATGGCAGAGAAATTAATGCTCTTCCCATTCTCGGCCATACCACATATAGCAAACCACGCGGGCCCTTTTCTTTTTGCCATTTCCGATGATCGTGACGTCATGCAAGAGAGGAGAGAGGGTGAGGCGACTAGGGTTTGTAACCCTTTGAGAGAAAATAAGAGTGAGAGGTGTGTTTGGTCGATGAAAAATGAGGAATGGAGGGGATATTACCCCTTTAAGGCTGAGTTGGGTTGGGTCAGGTCCTTATTGGACCTAGCTCGACTGAGTTTAAAGGGAATAAAGAGGGATTGTTATATACATGCATATATCTAATATACATGTATACACATGTATATTCGGGTATATGTGTGTATATATAGGGAGACTTTAAATACTCAATTTAACAGATAGCCAAAATTAATTAATTAAATTCTTTAATTAATGGCCAACTATGACTTAATTAATTAATTATCCAAACTAAAGGACATGATTAATTATGCAAATGGACTTAAGTTGCAAATGTAACCTTCATTGACTTTGAACCATGAAATTGGTCATTTCAATTATGGCCGTAATTGGCCTAATCAAACAATTAAAGACTAGTTTTTTGCAATAATGACGTCACTTGACTTAAGCCATGAATTTGGATATTTCCATTAAGTCAAGGGTTAACTAACAATTGACTATTTCAATTGTAGCCACAATTAGCCACATGATGAATAATTTATGGAATTAACCACAATTAATCACTTGATTAATTATGATTAACTCTAATAAGTTGTACAAATGCACATTGAATATGTAAAATTAAGAATTGAAGTGTAAAATAATTAATTCATTTAATTAATCAAATTTCTTGAATTAAACGGAGTAAAAATGCTTGCTAATCAATCTTTTGACAAATTTAACAATTGAATAAATAATTGTTTTAAAAATATCTTCCCGATTAAACTTAACAAATGCTCCACATTAGTTACAAAAATATATAAATTGATTTCTAAATGATTTATAATATTATTGAAGTTATTTTGCCAAATGAAATGGCAAAATAATATCGGAATAATTTTATAAAAATCATTTTGACTTGTAATAATGCATATTTCACTGTGTTTGATATCCAAGGACTTTGGGTAATTAAAATAAATTATGAGATGTCAAAACTTAGGGGTCAACAACTTGTCCACTAGGGACCCTGCAAGCCCCGTAACAAATAATAAATGAAATGTGTATGTTACCATAATACTCATATTAATTGGTGTATAATTTATTAATGGAACTAAAAAGTGTCTTGGAACGAACAATTAATGTTAAAGGTAAAAAAAGAAAAATAATTATTTTTCTCTTGATATGCGAAAGTGGACAAGTAAAACTGAAAATCTATTTTTGGAATAGTAGACAAGTAAAAGTGAACGGAGGGAGTATTTAACTTAAATTAAATTATATTCCTCCATCCACTTTTATTTGTCCACCATACTAAAAATAAATTTTCATTTTTATTTGTCCAATAACATATTTTAAAAAATATTTTACCCTCGACGTTACTTACTTATTTCCCAAATCATTTCCCAATTAATATGAGTATTGTAATAAAATATACACTTCATTTAGTATTTCTTAAAGAGTACAAAAATCATCGTGGACAAGTAAAAATAAACGGAGGGAGTATTTTCTAATAATCTGAAAACCTATATAGTTTAAACATTATTAATTTATCTTCTAATGACTTGCTTTCGCATGAATAACGTGGTCTGGTGTAGACCACATACCTTATTATTATTATTATTTTTTTTTGGCGCAGATTGTCTTTCATGTGGACTGATCTCTAATTTTTTACATAGTTTTTAAACTTTTCTCATTTAATGAAAATTTTTGGCCAAAGTAGTCTACAAAATCGTAGAGATTAGATCGAACCCGATAGAGTTAAAAAAAAAAAAAAAAAATATTAAGTTATCCAGAAACTAGTTCATAGAAATTAAGTTATCCGGTATAAGTTTATAGAAACTATGTCTATTCGCGAAAAGTTACATAGAAACTATGCCTTGTCAGCATATTTATGTAGAAATGTTAAGTTATCCGTAGATATTAAGTTATCCAACATAAGTTCATAAAAACTATGCTTTGTCCGGGATAGTTCTGTAGATGTTAAGTTATCCTACAAAACTATGCCGGACAAGGCATAACTTCTATTTAACTTTGCCTTGCGAAATTAGGTCATAAATTTGAATTTAATTTTTTATTTTTTCGATGTCAAAGATATTTTCAGTCATTTTTTTATTACTTAAAATGTCAAAAGGCAAAAATTAAAGACCAGTAATTTAAGGGGCAAAAATTAAAGACCACCCAAGATAGGGTAATCATGCGAATGGCACAACCACATATTCTAGTATACTTTTGGTACGCTGTATATTTTTAACATATGTGTCCAAGTCATTTTAATTTTATCAAATTGCAGTAGCTGAATCCCAAAAGCTCCAAGAGATAGAAGAACCCGCAGAATCGGTCACAACAAAAATATCGGTTGTAGCAGACAGCCAGGGTGGACTAAGGGTGTCAGAGGGGACGGGACGGTCCTGGTCCCGCCCCGTGTCCTGCATCGGACCGTCCCCGTCTCGGTCAATGATGGGGGAGAGGGCAGAGGGCGTAGGGTACGGAAGGGGGGGGGGGGAGAAGTCCTGGTCAGGCTCGATACCGGACAGGCTGACTGGTCCCGCCCCGCAGGAAAACGTTAACTTAATTTTTTTTAAAGGTGGTCAGCGTTTGACCGTTGGAGCTGGGGCCCAGCTGCTGGGTAGAAGAAAAATTAACGTTGGAAATCCAACGGTCTCATTTTCAGCCGTTGGAGTCCCCTCTTGCCCCAAAAAAAAAAAAAAAACCCCAAAGTTTAATAAATTGCATTTTAATCCAAATTCTAAACTATAAATACCTCTTCATGTTATTCATTTTCACACAAATCATCCACCAATTATCTCTCTCTCTAATATTTATTATCAATTATATAGGTCTCTAATATTTGGTGAAATATTATTATTATTATTATTATTATTATTATTATTATTATTATTATTATTATTATTTTGGTGAAGTGGGCAATATTTGAATTTTGGAGCAACTTTCAAGGTTCAAGTAACATAATTTCAATTTCAATATTTACGGTTACTTCTGCTTTTATGCAGACGTTTGGTACACTCGTTCCATCCTTTAATTTATTTAATTCTTGCATTTTATTTGCGTCTTTTTTTTCAATTAATTTTCATATTTTATTTTATTATACTTTGATAATATGTCTAAAAAAGTTAAGATCCCGGTCCTAGGTAAAACTGTCGAAATCCCTAACCTTTTTAGCCATAGTAGTAAGGGTAAATCTTGTTCTTCTAGTAAATCTAAAATTCAATTTAGAAACAATACGGAAGATTTCACTCATGTTGATGAAATTGAATTTTTCGTTCCCCTCTGTTTTCCTCCTATTCCAGAAGATTTAGAATTACAAACTGAAGTCTTAGATAGAGCTTATGGTAATTTAGAATTTGATGATTTGAAAAATTTAGAAGTAGAAGAAGGAGAGGAATTAGATTTAAATGAGACACCTACTAGTCCGATTTAGAAGCTCCAACTCATACTACATCTCGACTGGAGCCGGATTTGTCCCCCATACCTCTACTCGGGTACGTGTCACACCCTTAATCCGACTAGTAAGGCGTGACGGCAGAACTAGCCGAGCGTCGTATCATAATTTATGACCACAAAATATAAAAACTCGGGGTGAAAATTTGTCACAAATGTAAACAACCCGCCTTTCATCTCTTCAAATCAAACAAAATCCGTAGCCACAACAAATACGTAATATAATGCATAATAATATATGCCTACATGTGTTGGAAAACCGACATATCACGCACACGATTCGCAAAGTCTCTACCAACAACATACCACACAAACGCACTCGGACTCGGCAGCTCTCGGAGGTGGAGCTCGCCAATCCCGCCGGAACATCCTCGCTAACATCATCTAATATGGTCCGCGCGCACGAAATGTTATATCAAGACGGAATATGTACCGAGTATTATTCGTACGAAAACGAGTCATAATCAAGTAAAAGTGCACCGAACGCGAGCATAATAAGCCGAACACCAAGGTACTTTTCGCCCTCCAAATCATACATAATGGCGGTATAGAAGACAAATAGAAAAAAAAAATCGAATGTCAAAATTTTTTTTTTTGAAAAACATTAGTCGTATACGCGGAAACTCAAACATACCATGATTAGACATTAACCAATTGCCGAGGAACGTACGGCCCAATCCCTATATAACATAATAATTATAAACGCACCGTCATATTGTCACCCATCATATCACATGTCATATTGTATGTTTGGTTGATCTTGGGACATATCATATTATCAAATCATCACATATCACATACCACATATACATATATACACATATCGCGGTCAAATATATGGTCAATATCACACATACACACATACGCGGCTAGGAACAAAGTGAATATCACACATAGAGAGAGGTTAAGCTCAGTCATGTCACGGCTACCACGGTCAAGTATCCTTGGACAATATCACACATACACATGCCGCCAAGAATCCAAAAACTAAATTCCGGTCAAGTATCCTAGGCACAATATCACAGGAGCGGACTCGGCGAAAAATGTAACAACAAAATGGGCGAGAATCACAAGTAACCAAAAGATTAAAACATTTTCAAAGACTTAATAGGTTAATCAAACGAACTATCATTTGTAAGCCAAAGGTAAATCGATTTCCTCCCGAATATTTGTCATGAATATATCAAACCGAACTTCCGAAACCATATTCACGTATCAAAGTCATAAACATAAAAATTCTTATTTCAAACTCAATTGGATAAATAAGTAATCAACTCGGGGGTCAAGATAGTGATTGGATTCTTTCGAAAATAGGTCATTAGAACCAACATAGAAGGTCGCGGGTTGACGAAATTAGGTTGGGTTTGAAAATTTAAGTCATTACTCGTCATAAAGTCATTTGCGAAAGTATTAAAGCGATCCGAGCCCTTCCTTGAAAGTTACGGGCGTTCGTAGTTTCGAAATCGTTTAAGAACAAATCTCTTTTGAAAACAAAATTCTTTTGCAACCTTGAAAATTTAATCATACAAAAGTCATAAGGATCATAATCGACCGCATTAAGGATACGAATATCAAGAAACAAATAAGAATCGTTTCCACAACATTTCAAACTCAATCATATCAAAAACATACGAACCATTGCGACCATGCTAAGGATACCAACATCAAAAGCAAATACGAATCACAAACATACTCGAAACTTAAGAATGGAATTACCCCGAGGCACAAATCGTGTCAACCTTAATCCCATCTAAGACATGCCAAAAGAAAAGAAGGGTAAGCTTCACATATCGTCTATTCTCGAAGCTAATCCAATCTTACGTCGCGAACTTCCCAAGCTCTACAATATGCCATTAAGAATCAAATATTAGCTAAGAGCATTTAGGGACCCGATTCCAAACGAATATAATTTGAGAAATTGGGCAGGTATTCCCCTATAAATACACCAACCCCGAGATTTCAACTAAAGCTATTTCAACAACAACAACACCAACAACCAAACTACAACATCAACAATCAATTCAAATGCATTTCTAACATTAGTAGCTCTTTTTACATAACTTCACAACATTCATAATATTCCGACATACTTACTTCCATCACTTACATTCAAACCAATATCAATGTTTTCATATTCTTTTGCTAATCAAGATCATTCCAACACAATTCGGAAGATTTCATGTCCTCTTACAAATTATTTGCTAAATATACAAAAATTCCACCAAAGCCATAATTCATCCGAAACCTCCATTCTTCGACATAAATATTCATAACACGTTTTCATCTCCCAAATTCATTAGCGACAACCATAATTTGCACCTTAGCAATTCATTTTCATAATTACATAAAACTAGAATAAAATCATATAATTTCCTACAACAACTTAAAAATAGATTCTCATGCCAACTTAACCATTCTTCTTTCCTTTACATCACAATACCATACGGACGAATTTATATCGCTATTTTTCCCGTTCTAATCCGTTAAAACTTTAAATAAACTTGTTAGCAATGAAAAGGAGCCTTATCCATACCTTAAGAATTCAGCCACCACGTTATCACCCTCCTCCTTGGTTGATTTTTTACTCAAATCAAGACAACGTATATGACAACACTTTTCCCTTCATGGGCTTCGGATTCGAGGCTCGAATTTTGGTCAAAATTGATTTTTCTTCTCCAAGGCTTTTTTCTCTCTATCTCCAGAATTTTCTGGTTGTTCCAGGTCTGAAAATGAGGAGGGAAGTGCTAAAATATCACTTATATAACATGGGTCATGGGCCTAACCTTCGGTTGGGCCTAGTCCACCGACCTTTCGACTTAGAACGTTCATATCTCCTTGTCCGACGTCACCTTGGATCCCACGACCTATGGTTGGAAAGTTAATTCAATTATCTACAACTTATATTTCTTGATATGTTTCCAAATATCCAAACTTATAATACCATTTTTTCCCCTCGAAGTCGTGTCACCCGAAAACATTTTCTTAAAAATATTCGTTTGGAGGGCTTCTACTTTGATTGTGTGGGTCCTATCGTGGAGTTGTGTTTAACTTCACATATGTGATTCATATGACTTTTCAGATGTTCCAAAAAATCTCGATGTGTGGGCCCCACCTCGCCTACAAATAATCCGACGTTCAAAAAATACGGATACAACACTATATCGAGTTTAAATTATGTAGCAACAACATGATTGTCAATTCAATTTTTTTTTGAGGAAGCACGTGTCATGTCATGCTTTGAAAATTGGATATAACATCACTTCTAAGGCGCAACGTCTTAGAACTAGTGTCGATGATATATATATATATATATATATATATATATATATATATGTAAAAAAAAATTTCTAAGACAAGGTTTTGTTTTTTAGATACTTGAGAACATGTGTTGGAAAACCATACTTAGATGCTCGATTGATTATATCTAAACATGTTTACGTGTCCGGTGGTGCTAGTCATGGATCCGTTGTGGGGTTATATAATAAGGTCCAACAAACTTTAAATCCTTCTAACCCCGTGTCACTCAAATGGCTTATAATAAAGATAGAGATCGTGAATAACTAGCTAAAATGGTTGCGGTTTGTGGCTTGCCTTTTAGTTTTCCTTCTAACCTCGGTTTTGTGCATTATATTAGAGCTATGTATAACCCTATTTTTCAAGGCATTCCTAGATCCACTGTTCGAGCCGACGTTTTTAAATTTCAAAGTGATTATTGTCAATATATGCGTTGTGTATTCCATCACCTAGATACTAGAGTGTCTGTCACTTATGATATAGGTTGTAGTGTTAATGGCAATGATTATTTATGTGTTACGGCATATTGGATTGATCATAATTGGAAAAGCGTATAGTTGGTTATAAATATATTGATGAGAAAAAAAACAGGTTCTTATATTTCTACAAATGTTCTAGACATTTTGCAATTATATGGTCTTGTTGACAAAGTATTAACTGTTACATTTGATAATGCTTCTTCCATGACTAAGAGTGCTAAACTTATGGCTATAAGAATTTGCCAAATTAACCTTGATATTTTTCATGTCCGATGTGCATGCCATGTCACGACCCAATTCGCGAGTCGTGGTGGCACCCATACTATCCCTCCGAGTAGGCAAACCACATTACCAATAACAAGTTAAATAAGCAAAAAAAATAAAATAAGAAGAAGTTATCTAAGTCTTTAATACCCATCATAACTAGAAATGTCACGACATCTCCAAAATCTGGTCAAAAGGTACAAACGCGCTAAACATAGTCTGGAATAAAAGTCTGAAAATACCCAAAAGCTACATACTGTCTGTCGAAAAAAATAGAATCAAATAAGAGGGTCCTTCAGGGGCCACGGATGACTAAGTAGCTCACCCTGAATGACCGAGAGATGTCAACCTTGTGTATCAACCACGGGGCGTAGAACTGGAGCCTGGATAGTACTCTGCACTCAACAAAAAGTTCAGCAAGAGTAGTATCAGTACAACACTAGTACCGGTAAGCATCATAGGCCGACAATGATTAGATAACGCATGAAGAAGTGGAAACTAACAAGTAGCACATAAAGCAAACAGGTATGGTCACATATCATATACAAGTAAAGTGTAATTAAATCATGAAATCAACCAAGACAGATATAGTTCACCAAATGATTAGTCAAGTATATGAGTGGATGAATGCAATGCAATGCAATAGTCACCTCTCTCACCCCACTCTCGTACACACATGCTAAGGGCGGTGGCTTCAAAGCCATGATAAGGGGACCCGCGAAGTCCATGTACCATTCGTGCTCTAATTGAAACCTCGGAGGCTATCAATCATTCTCAATCTCCGGAAAAGACCTCGGAGTCTCTCTGCCACTCTCAATCTCCGGTAAAGACCTCGGAGTCTCTCTATCACTCTCAATCTCCGGCAAAGACCTCGGAGTCTCTCAATCACTTACCTCACCATCATCACAAGAAATAATATAGAAGGCATGTCATGCATGATATCAATCTCAACAATATCACCAATAGACAATCAACAATTACAAGTCATATTAATGTTACCATTCCTTTTCATGTAATGAGTGAGCTAGTTGTGACACAGATACAAATAGGTGATAATCACAGAAAATAACACATATGGTGACAAGCTCACATAACAACTGACAGAGCCAACCTAATTGGAATTCACCTCCACCTCATGCCCGAAGGCCTATCATGCTATCCCCGTCACTTTCTACCACTACATACGATTCTCTAATCAGAGTCTAATTAAAGTAGACCATAACCTACCTCAATGCCGAGCGGGTGCCACGAACGATCACACCAATGCCTTCCCGTTGCGTTGAGCCTCTGAACGATCGAAATCTATCAAATATGTGATCTACGTTAGAATACGACTCTAAAGATACCCATATTGCTATGCTTATATTCGAAACCCAAAACTACCTTAAAAGTGACCACGGGTCCACAAGGGCAAAACTAAAATTTTATTGAAAATTCATTTCACCCATAACCTAAGGTTCATATATCCAGAAAATTAGTCAATTTCATTCACAAGTGGATTCTCAAATAATTAATTCTCATTTCTTAAGACTAGGGCTCGAAATCTTTAATTACCCCAAAATCTTAACTTAGGATTACAATCCCATTTTTCATATCTCAATACCATGAATTTGAAATTGTACATATAATCCGATACACCTAAGTTCAAATTACAAATACCAATATGTAAAAACAAAATTAAATGTAACATGATACAAAATAAAATTAAAAAAAAAAGAAAAGAAATCTAGAACGGAAGCCTAAACTACACAAAATCAGTAGCTAGTACGTGAAAAAGGTGCAGAACCACAATCCTCAACCCATACCATTTACCTAAACCCTTTCCAATGATTAGCCCATCATTGTCTCATCATTAGCCCACAATCAATATATTCCTCAGTTTGAAAACTAACAAAATAGGCTCCAATTGTCTCTGCCTCTAACTTGCTCGTTTCCATTTATTTTGTTAGCGAAATCGTCAATTCTTTGTGATAATATACAAAGCTAATAAAAGTCCTTTTGTAATTCACATGTGATAATAACCGGATGATTTGATAATATCATCTAATCATTGATAACCATTCTTGTGCGGTCAACAAATATAATTTAGTCAAAGAAATACAATTCCATACCTGATGTCCCTAAAATTTACTTTCACGAGAAAAAATTTCCTTTCGGTTGTTTGCCTCCGTGTAGTGTCAAAGTGTTCCCCTTCCTTTCTTTTCTTTTTCTTGCTAAAAGGTAACTGTATTATTTGATAGTTGATACCCTATGCCACTAAGCTATATGGGTAATGAGAAGTGGGCTAAGCCCAATAACTTATCCTAATAGTTTCTACAATTTATTTATGGGATTACTACATAGCATAACTAATATTACTACATATTTATAGGAGGAAAGAAGCCTCACGTTTAAAATAATTACATCCCAAAGAAATAATAATATGTTAAATACAACTTATAGCAATATATATATATACAAAATAAAATACCCTATCAATCACATTATTACTTCCAATCAAATCCTTCATCTCTCTCTTCCATCTTTCCCAACATGGCATAATTTTTGTGGCAAGAAACCAGATCCGAACCTCTCCGACGTCTTCTTCTACGAGAGCAACCTTCTTCTCTTTTTTTCCCTTTTCCGGCGTCTTCTTCACCTTTGATCGGAAAATGCATTATTTTCTTCGAATTTTCGGATCCGATCGGGATTTTGATAGTTGAAGGATACCCGATCGGAATTTTTGGTAGGAATTTTTTTTTATCCGTGTGTACATATTTTTCAAAATACCGTATACAATATTTTTCAAGTTTTTTGAAGAAATATGTTGTATACAAATGAATAAGTGAATTTACACCTATATACAAATGAATACAATCAATTTTATTTTTTGTATTCAATAAGTGTATTCGTTATTTTTTTTGGTTAATTTTTTAGCTTGTATTCATTTATTGTTTTGTATTCGCTTTTTTTTTTTAGTGTTTTTTGTTAATTTTTAGTGTATCTAGAAATTTTATACGCCGTATTCATGAATACGGCTAAATTTATGAATACGAGTCATTTTTTGAATAAAATAGCTACGCAATGTAATATTAACCGTAGCTTATGGGAATTTTTAAACCCCCAAAGTGTAGTCATTTATGTAAAATTCCCTTTATTTATTCACTTAACTATTTGTATAAAATAGTCATTCCGTCAAATACTTTATCTACCAACTTGTATGTTATATGTGTGAAACTCATATTTCTATAAATAAACTATTCACACACATTAAATAAATATAGTTCAAAAAGTACCAGCCAATTAAATCACCGTTCCACCAATTCCCGCAAGTCAAAATACCTTTAAAAATACGAAAAGGGTATTTTAGCGAAAAAGAGTCCAAAAGTGCTAAACGACCAAACGGGTCGTTACATGCCATGTTTTTAATTTAGTTGTAAAAGATGGTCTTGATTTATTTGAGGGCTCTCTACAAAAAATACGATATGCGTGTCAATATGATTTGGCAGAATGGTCTAGGACCTCCCTGAGCTTGTCGATTTTTATTCAGTGTACACCTAAACTTTACATTGGCCTTATTACCCCCTCAACTTGAAAATATGATACGGAAAGAGCATGAATACACTCTCTTTTAGGCGCGTGGAGGGGTGAAAAATCGAAAAGCTTCCAAATGGGGTATTTTTCAACTATTAATTGCCACATAATCAATATAATGATTTTATTTGATCCAATTGTATTTCTTATTGGTTTTTCTTAATATACATTGCATATTTTATCCCAATTGTGTTTTTTTCTTTTCGATATGATGATTATTTATTTACAAATTTATGTATTTTTTTTTCTTTTTTTCGGATCTAAATCTTAACTTAGTTGAAAGTTTCAACTTGAAATTCTATTTATTTTATTCAAATAAAAATAAGGTTTAGCAAAAGTAATGAAGTTTTAGATCGTGTATTGTTTACAAAAATATTGTGTATTTTCTCTTTTCATGCAAGTACTATTTATTTCAAGGGCTGTGCATTATTTTTTTTGGAGTCAAAAAAATATTTGTTAATATTTTATTTGATTGCTTTTTTAGATTCAATGATTATTTGTTCTTACTGTGTATTTCTTCTTTTCCTAGCCAAATATATAAAAATGACTTGATTAGAATATCATTATCTTTAGGCAAATAAAAAAATTATAGTCAAAATATTTTCAAGTTCTTTTTTTACATATTTGGCCCGAAAAAGATGATTCAAATAATTGTTGAACTTAAAAAGTAAAAAATATATATTTTATTTAAAAAATGCCACATGGACAAAAAAATCCATGTGTGCCGGCGCGTGTTGAATATGGGTTGTTGTCCGGGGGTGGAGCGTAAAGTTAAAGGTGTACATTGAATTGCGCCATATGTTTTTAGCGCTCATAAGCAAAGTAGAATTAATTTGTTTAAAAAATATTGTGTTGAGCAAAATTTTCCTGTTAGAAAAATTCCAAAAAGTTTATACTAGGTGGAATTCTTTATATGAAATGCTACTTGTTGCTCACCAATATCAAAAACCCCTTCAATATGTTTTTAATGCACATCATTATCATCCCCATGAACAAATACAAGATAGTGATTGGAATGAAATTGAAGGACTATGTATTTTTTTAGAAATTTTTTATATTGCAACAAAAGCATTTTCCGATCAATACTATCCTACAATTGCAAAAATGTTATTTTATATTTGTGGGCTTACAAAACTATTTGCGGAGTACAGAGAATCAAACGAACATGAGGAAGCCGTTGATGAAATGATTTTCAAATTTAAAAAGTATTTTTTTCCTATTCCCGATATTTATTTGTTTGCTTGTATACTTGACTGTCTTTAAAATTAAGAGGTGCTCATGGACTTGTTGACAAAATTTATTTGCAGTTAGATATTCCTCCTAATGAACATCCAAATGTTGAAGAGTGTAAACGTAGCACAAAATTAAAAGTTAAATTAATGTATAATAATTATAAATCTGAAGAAAGTAGAAGTGGAAATCAACGTCCTTCACAAAAAAATAAGGCTAAATTTGGCAATAGAAAATTTGATAGATCAATGGATGCTGCATGGCTTGGTATTGCTAATACTCAAAATGAATGTGATCTTGAATCTTATCTTGATCAGAGTTTAGAAAGCATCGGTGTGGACGACGACGACAATAAAGCTATTTTGGATGGTGGAGGGAGCGTGGCAAGGCATTTCCATTCCTAAAAAATCGAGATATCTTAACTATTCAATCATCAGGTGGCTATGTGCGGCAAGATTTAGAGATCACAAACATTTATTATGATAACTTAGATCGGATCAACGCGTAAAGAAGAAATCGTGGCTACCAAAATTAACCCATCAAGAAGAAGAATATGAAGAGATAATCAACACTAATAGCGATGATGGCATGGAACTTATGGACCGTCAAGGAGATATACCAATTCCAGAATTGAATGCAACGAAAGCGATACAACAATTTGAAAAAATGTACATAGATCCGTACAAGTTTTAGTGTGATAATTTATAAAATAGATGCCTACTTTTGAATCCTTCCTAGAAGGTGGCTATGTAGAACATCTTATTGTAACTTAGAGGCCTAATTGAAACGTAACCCTTCCTAGAAGCTTGAAATTGTTCTTGTATTTGAAAATTTGAGTCAAGTTTCATGAAATTTAAAATATTTATTTTGAATAAATAAACATAAAGTTCTTACTTGAAATTATTTTTCTTTACATAACTACAAAAACGAATGCAATTCTTTATAAAGATTATAAAGACTTGAAAGTATATTTAATATTATGTAATGAACTAAAAACAACAGCCCTTAGAAGTTCAAAAAATAGCCGTTGTTAAATACATTTAAAGACTTTAAAGTTATAAGTTATAAAAAATAAATAGTTCTTACTTGAAATTATTTTCTCCTATTATAAAATATAAATACCTAAAAATAAATCCAAGTCTTCAAATGTTTTATAAAGACTTGAGAATTTAATATTAGCTAATAAGTTATCAATTTAAATGTTAAGTTTGAAGTTTTATTAAAAAAAGCCCCGTCCCCCCTCCCCGCCCATCCCCCCGGGGCCCGTCCCCCCCCCCCCCCCCCCCCCCCCCGATCTCGTCTCCCCTTGGAGTGGGACGGGACGGACCCCCCAAAAAGTCCCCCAAAAGCCCGTCCCCCCAAAGTCCCCGTTCCCCTAAAGACCCCCTTTAAGAAGTCCCCATCCCGTCCCGTACCCCCAAAAAGTCCCCTACCATCCCCGTCTCGTACCCTCTGCCACCCTTAGGGTGGACAAACAGATACAAAAATTAGCAAGGAGAATAATCAACTACACAATAACGAAAATGAAGCCAATGAGGCAAGTGATATAAAAGGCAGTATAGATAAACAAAAACTTGAATGGGAAAGAGACAATGTGGAAGTGGTCAATGCATATCAAGGAGAGGAAATTAGCAAGAACACCAAAGAAGAAGGCAATAATCAGCAAGAACAAGAGGCGGACTGTAACACCTCGTGCATTCGGGCTAAGATTTGATTCGTAAGTGTTGACACCTAATTTTAACCTCCCGTAATTTATTTTAAGAACTTGAAGTCCTTGAACAATAAATAAAATAAGCTGTGTACCCTAAATGGTCTAAATAATTTTTTTATAAAATTATTCAAGACAATAACACTTATGGAATATTTTATTGGAATTAATCAAAAGCAAAACAATTTTGAATATTTATTTATTTAATTAATTAAATCAAGAAAAATTAGGTTAATGAGTAATTTATTCTATTTCTTGTACAAGATAATTTGAGTCAATTCTTTTAATTGACCATTTTATCCCTCACACTCCGATTCTGTGTGTTCGCATAGTTGTTCAATTAATAAAATGTCATGATAATTAGTTTGGTAAATTATTGGGGCCATATCTGCAAAATGATTTTAACAAGTCGCGTTTTAAATTAATTAAGTCCTAATTGGATAATATTTTTTTTTTAATTTAGGATACTTATCCTCGTCCCTCCATATATGAGCCCGTTTGGATTGGCTTATAAGTTGCTGAAAACAACTTATAAGCCGTTTTCAACTTTTTTGTTTGGGTGACTTAAATCCATTTAGTGCTTAAAAATAAGCCCAAAAAAATAATTGGGCCCGTAAAACAACTTATCAAAAAAATAAGTAGGGGCGATTTTTTTTTTTTTTTGGAAACAACTTATTTTCAAAAAAAATAAGTTGGGCCCATCCAAACAGGCTCTCTCTCTCTATCTATATATATATATATATATATATATATATATATATATATATATATATATATATCTCTCTCTATATATATATATATATATATATATATATATATGAGACACACACACACACACACACACCCCATGTATATACAAATATACATTGTGCATATATACATATATATGTATGTATTTGTGAAAGACCCACACGTCTTTTTTGTTTTTTTAAAAAAGGGACCAGGCCCAGTACAGTAATGGACCAGACCCGGTCCATTGAGGGGGGGGGGGGGGGTACATATATCCCCTTTCCTATTTATTTTCCAGACCCTAGGGGTCTTGTATGCAAAAGAGGGAAAGAGGAGGCGGCTAGGGGCAAAACCCTAGCGGCGCCTCGACCATACACCCCACCCCCGCTTGTTCTCATCGTATCCCATCACTACGTGGGATAATCAAAGGAGAGGACGAAGCATTAATGGCTTCGTCTTTTCTCCGTAAAATCCAGCCAAACGACCCCTTAAGGTACGAACTTGCATTTTATTATGTTTTCCGTTGATTACAGCGGTATAAGAGTGAAAGGAACTGTTGATTTTTTTTTAAAAATCTGGACCGTGTAATGATGGTTTCAAGTGAAGACTTGTGGAAATCCACAAGTCCCACATCGTTGTTTTTAGCTTTGAGATAAGTTCTGGGGTTCTATATAGAACCCCATCCTTCACTGAAAAAAGGAGGGAGGAGGAAAAAAAGACCCTGGAAACCTTGAACTTTGAGTGTTTTACTCAAGATTTGAGTTTCATCAGGTGTTATTAAGCTTCAACTGAAAAGTTTAAATTTTTCCTAGTTCTAAAAATTTCTTTTTTTCTTTTTGTCGCTTGGTGTTTGGTGGCTGAGTTGGTGTTGGAAGCATAAGAAAGCATCCAAGTCCATTCTTACCCTGGTCGCACTGAAAAAAGGTAACCACTTATTAATTTATAGCTTTCATTTAAATTCCTGTCTATATTAATGATAGTTTGATTAAGTGTTCTATGTTTAGTTTAGAATGTAGCTCAGTACTAGCATGCTTATTTGATGTTTGGACAGTGATTTCTATGCTTAAGTTATAATTATTAAGTTATAATTAAGGGTCTATTATTCATTATGCTTGGTTTAATTCTTTTTGTTTCATTTAATAGTATAATTGGCCTAAAGGATGGTCTAAAGTTACAGGTTTATTAAGTAGTGTGTTTGGCTTAATTCTTGTTTGTTCTATTTAGTAGTGTGCTTTGGCTTAAAGGTTAAAAGTTAGGATTAAAGGTTTATCAGATAATATGTTTGGTTCAATTCTTGATTGTTCTATTTAGTAGTATGCCTGGCTTAGAGGTTGGTTCAAAGGTTGAAGTTTTGTTAAGTGTTGTGCTTAGTCTAATTCTGTTTGTTCTACTTGGTGAGGTGTTTGGTTTAAAGGTTGTTTAAAGGTTATAGGAAGAATTATGATGTATAGCTGTAATGCAAACAAGTAGTTAAGGAGAATTACGGGACGAATGAGCTAAGTGAATAAAAGGATGGCACGTGGGAATGGATGGCATGGAATATTAGCCGTTAATGGTATAATATGGACGTAAACCAAAAGTGGGAACCCAGAGCAAGAAGAATCTAGAGGGTATTAAGAAGATAATCATGGAAAAATGGCTAGGGATTAAAGGAGCGAGGTATAATCGGACATTCTATAAAGGTCTTAATGAATTCCGCCGTCCCTATTGATTTATCAGCCCGGGGAATTATTAGTCATGAAAGATAGAAGTGAAAAGATGATAAAGGAGGCACCCCATTAGATCGATATGTATGAACATTTTGATCGATACAAGTCTTCAACTAGCAAAAAGGGAAATAAGTCAAACCATGTGATGAAAGGAACTCCGGCATTATAAGAAACCGAGGGGTAGAAGGATCGTTAAGGTCAGCCGGGTAATTATAAAAAATGCTTAATATTCAAAGGTTACTGGTGTATAAGAACATCCTTAAAAAGGTGGGAAGAGCAGATTTAGTCCTGAAATGAATTATGGCCTTCGCAAAAATTCCAAAGAAAGAAATGTGTTAGTTTGAAAAAGCCAAAGTTCGAGAATGTATCAGGAGAAAACAAAAAAAATGGATTGAAAATAAGTATATTATGGGGCTGGTATGAGAAAAAAAAGTATGATGGGAAAATAAGGGGAATTAACGAGTCAAAGAAAATGATGTGAGATATGATGTTTCTAGACCGTGGTTCGAATCCCTCGTACGGGAAAATTTTACGCAACCGGATACGCGGTGCATGTCCTAAAGAGCGACAAGGAGAGTAAGAACGGTCTCCAAGTTAATTACCGAGAGGATGGTGAAAAGGATGATGAATATAAAGGACACTTTAGGTTACAACAAAAAGGAATCTTAGTGTCGGAAGGAGTAAAAATCAAACAAAAGGAATAATGATAGGCGGCTTGGCGATCTCCAAGAGAGGGGGAGATATTTTATAATAGAAAGATAAGCGATGTTGCCGGAGATTGGAAAGTATCTCACAGTCGCTAACCATACGAATATGAGGCTTGTGTATTATGGAACTATATGAACCATCAACGTGAGGTTATGTCCAACAAAATGGTATAGAGGCAACAATGGAAAGCCAACGAAGAATAACAACTAGCTAAGTAATCACCAGTATAAGGGAGTCAAAGATAAGTATACTGATCTTGGGAGGAAGTTGTGGTAAAGTGAGAATTTGCCTTAGCTCTATAATTATAAATTTATACTGTAGGATTTGAGGAAAGAAAATTAAAGGAAGAGTTTTGATAGGAGCTCGAAGATGTTTGGGGTTATGAATTAGTTGAACTATGATTATTAGCTTATTCTAAGCATAACCCTGCTACGAGGAATAATAAAGATGGTGAGGAAGCGTTACGTATGTACGTACTTAAGAGATTGTGTTGAGGATATTGTTATAGCTGATCTTGGAAAAGAATTGGGATGGATAGCTTGAGAAACATAACCGTTAAGAGTAGGGACTTATTAGTAATAAAGTACTGCAAAAAAAAATCATTTGGGGAGTCAGTGTAAGTGAAATTACGATGAAGTTGTAAGGGATCAGAGAGCCTAACCAATGAATTACAAGGAGACAATTTAGTGCGTATAAAAGATCAACAAGTATAAGAAGGGATAGCTCGAGACAACATCGAAGGAGTAAACAAGGGAGTTGTCCACTAATAGGGAAATAAAAAGCGAGAAAAAGAGAGTATTCGCAGGATGGCGAGTAACCATGACATAATAAGACAAGATTACTGTAACGGGGACAGAACAAGACCGGGATACTAGTTGATTTTTGATTATGTACATGAGAACAAAAGAGCCAGAGACACCATTATCCTCAGGTATGTGATGCTTCTTAGAATGATTTCTTGGTCTTGTGTGGAAAATATGGGTATTGATGTTGTAGCCCTGTGAGACATTGCATATTTTGAGTTGTTGTGACAGGATGGTACACTACTAAAAAAATCGGGATTTTCGACCAAAAATTTCGACCACACGAGGTCGAAAAAGCCTTTATTTCGGCCAATTTTTCGACCACACACGTAGGTCACTAACAGGTAGGTCAAATTTTTTTTTTCGACAACACGTGGTCGAACTCACATTCTACCGAAATTAAGGGAAAAAACTATTTTCGACCACATGTGGTCGAAAAAATTATATTTATATTGAAAATATATTTAACTTTTTCGACTACGTGTGGTCGAAAACATGATTTATATTTAAATATAAAAAGAAATTTATTTTCACAATTTCGACCACATGTGGTCGAAATTGTAAATTAAACTGACTTTTCGACTACATGTGGTCGAAATGCAGCACCATATTACTAAATTTCGACCACACGTGGTCGAAATTGTATTTTTCTGGGCACAATTTCGGCCACATGTTGTCGAAATTGTGAAATATCTAGGCTGATTTTCGACCACCTGTGGTCGAAAATCTAGACTATTTTTTCCAGCATTTGCTTGTTTTTGGCATTCCACCTGCTAATTTTCAAATAACCAAATTCATCAACCAAAACAGTCATCCAATTCATCAACAATGCAACACAACAACCATAAACAATGTTCAAACACTTGAACACTTAAACATTATCCATTCAAACACTTATAAGCAATCAAATTAAAACACTTAAACATCATAAACTACAAACACTTAAACATCTTAAAGTTAAAAGTACTTCTAGTTCAAATTAAAACTACATTCAAACCCGTAAACATAATATACATATCCATCTAAACATAGGAGAATTAGAATCCAAAAGCACACTAATCAAAAAGGCCAATGTTCGGTGTTAGAGACATGATCCGTATCCTCCCCACTAGACTCATCGACAAGAGCATGATTTATGTCCGCTTGTGACCTACGTTGTCTACCTTGGGAAGGTCGGGGTTGGCTAGGGGCCTGTGACCTACGAGCATCCCCAGGATATGGGGGAATCGAAAACGGCCGCGAATTAAGTAAGCCATTAATCTGGGCTTCCATACCCAACATTATGGCCTCCGAGGAATTAAGTGTTCTTGTTAGCAGGTCAACTTGATGCTTCATAGCTTCATATTCCTTAGGATCAACTGCCCCATCATCAGTAACTCCTACGGCTTCAAGGGCCGATGGGTATCAATGAAAGGCTCGATTAGGCATCCCATAAAGTGTCCCATGCCTTGTTAGGGGAGCAACCTTCTCAATCCATTGTTGCCGTATTAACTCATCTGTCATCGGCGTGCTAATTAGCTGAGTGGCTCGAAACTCCCCAAAGTGTTGTTGAAGTTCATTCTAAAATTGAATGATACAATGTTAACAGTCTAATTTAGTACAAAAAATATATTATTATTGTTAACTAACGACTTATCTAAGTTCGCTCAGCCCTTGGCTCAACCCATCAGTCTGTACCATCGGCGTTATTCTCCTTCCTCGTGTGAGTAATCTTGAAGCTCTCATCTTGAGGTACTGCCTGACTCCTATGGAGCTCCTGCAAACAAATCAAGATTAACAATTAAAAAAGTAATGTGTTTCAGTTTTATGTTATGTACCATGGTTCATGCACCATTTACATAATAGTTCGTCCTAAGATTAAAAAAAGGGGAGGAATGAGTATACACAAGGTTTCTTTGTGAAGACTAATTATTCAAGAGTTAGTGTCAAGACTAATAAACTGGAAAGCAATGTTTTTCAGTTTTGTTATGCACCATTTTATTCAACTAGCGAACTTGATTCTGTCCAAAAAAAAAAACAGTCCAGAAAACAGTCCAATAAAACAGTCCACAAACACAGTCCACAAACACAGTCCAAAAAAATAAAAAAAAAAAAAAAACAGTCCAAAAAAAAAAAACAATCCCAAAAAACAGTCCAAAAAATGATCAAAAACTGTCCCAAAAAACTGTCCCAAAAAAAAAACAGTCCCAAAAAACTGTAAAAAAAAAACAGTCCAAAAATTGACCAAAACAGTCCCCAAAAAAACTGTCCACATAAACTATCCAAAAAAAAGTCCGTAAAAACAGTCCAAAAAAAAAAAAAGTCCAAAAAAAAAAAAAAACAGTCCAACAAAATAACTAAAACAATTCCAAAATTAAACTAAAATAGTCCCGAAAACAGTCCAAAAAAAGAACCAAAACAGTTCCAAAAATGAGCCAAATCAGTCCCAAAAATCTGAACCAAAACAGACCCAAAAATCTGAACCAAGAAGAATAAGAAATGTCATTTGAAAAAGCTAAAGAAGGAGACATACCAGCCGCTTCATTAAGTCCACTTGACTCGTGGCGTCACTAGTGTGCAGTGATCCACCCTTCACTGAGGCTCTAGCGGCCTTCCTATTTTCACTTCGTTTCAAAAAAGTCGGATCAGTTGCCCAGTAGTGATGGTCCTTCCACCATTTATCTTGGATCCAGTCAGGCTGCACGCAATTATTACGGACTTTAAGTAACGCATCCTTAAGTATTTTTGCCATTTTTTTCTCAAAATTTACTAAATCATGATGTTCCGGCTTCCAGGAACACTTTGTGCAAAGAAATTAGTATGATTAGGGAACATATTAAAGGAATATCCCATAAACAATCAACATATAGTTATAGTATTTTACTACAAATATTAAATACCCTAAACTCAAACATTGCTTCTTTTGTTGGCACCTTGCCCCAAAGATGGAACGGCGCCTCATAGAGTCCTTTGTTGTCTTTGAAATCCTTTTAGTTGCTTTGCACGGATAGAAGCTGCATCAAAACAATAAGATAATTAGATGCTATAAAATTAGATATCTTATAATAAAATAAATAAGTTATACAAATTAAATAAACTTACGTGTATCCAATTGGCTCGATTATGAGACGACCATGCATATCAAAATTCAAAAGCTGTGGAGGGTCTCCTTTTTTGGGACGTTCTTCGTCAGAATCGGAGCTACTTTCTTCACGCTCCGACGTCCCAACATGTGGAGTAGATGATGTCGATGGCTGTGACACAGTCGGGCTAGGAGTAACTGTTGGAGTACCACTCCTAGTCGCTCGCTGTGATACAAACTCAGGGAGGCCATGTGGGATCGTCAAAGGTGTGATAGGGGACTGAGATCGTCGTGCATGTGGCTCTGTCTGGCCCTGAGGCCAAAAATAAGGTGGCACTGTGACATGGCCAGTCGGCTGACTCCATGACAACCCATCTGCGACACCTAACATCGAAGGGACAAGTGGTGGAAGGCAAGGTGCAGCATCTCTAGCTCCAATCCGAAGGGGACCTGACTCTATGCCCTCTGGTGGTATATATAGACCCTTCCTTTTTGACTTTTTTGGGGCTTTCGCAATAGCCTTACCCTTTTTATCACCTGCCATCTACAAAATAAATATAAGCAAGTATTGCAATTAAATTATAAAATAAAGATTAAATGTTAATGGTAAATACTAATGCACAAAACACAAAACAATTGTAAGAGATTAGGATTGAACTACTGAAGTTAGTAAATCTGCGAAACATAAAATACCAACCAAATACCCAAACAATATGAGACACTTATAAATCTTACATTCAATTAAGATTCGAGTACTTATAAGTCTTACAATCAATTAAGTAAAACTACGGATATTAAATAGTTCTAAAATGAAATACAAGCTAATTTTCATCATTTTCTTCCTCGTCTGACCATTCTTCCTCATCGCTTGTTTTAATTTCATCATTTTCTTCGACTTCATCAGTAACTTCTGCTACATCAACTTCTTCTAATATATGATCTGGATGCTCTAGTTCAGTTTCTAATTCTGAGGCGACTACTTGGTTAACATGTGATATGTCGTCGGTACGAAGGCGAACGGAGCAAATCATTCTCAACTTCCACGCGACCAACCGGCTTAGTTTTAATAACACCCTTTCAAACTTATCTGGTCTCAATGGATAAGGGACATAGTACACCTGCTTAACATTGTGTGCAATGACGAAAGGATCATAACCTGCATACCTCCGCTTGTGCTTTACTTCAATGATATTGCACTCCTTCAGTACCCTCGCACCTCTTTTTGGGGTTGGATCAAACTAGTTACATAGGAAAAGAACAATCTTTTTGAGAGGCCAACCAGAATAATCTAACTCTAAGATCTCTTCAATTACACCAAAATAATCAACACCATCAGCACCTTTAACCACACATCTTTTATTATTAGTTTTCATATGGTTAGCACATTCTCGGGTATTAAATTTGAAACCATTAACCACATATTTGTCCATACAATGGACACTAGTGGGTCCCCAAGATAAGTCCCTCAAAAATTGTTCATGAAAACCACACGGATTCTTGTAAACCTATTAAAAGTTAAGAATTAGAAAGTTAGAAATATTAGAATTCAAAACTTAGTAATGTTGCTAGCATTGGGTTAGAAAATTATATATAAAACTTACGTAATTTTTAAACCAAGGTGCAAATTGGTTGGACACTGTTTCTTGGCCATGTATCTCCACAAAGAGACTGTTTAACAAAATGGAATTTAGGTTAGCCCCTATTCTCAATTTAAATGATGAATTTTTGCAATTTTTGGTAAACTTACTCATAATAAGGTTGAACTTCTGGGCAATTTAACAAGATATGTGTCGAAGATGATTTATACTCCATTTGATTCAATAGTCTCTCACGTTCTTTAGACCTATCACCTAGTCGATTGAAGATCGATATCGGCTTCAACAAAGAGTTATTCACACCTTTGGCTTCAACAAAGAGTTATTCACACCTCCATCAGAGTGTCGATTAGGCCTGTTTCTCAAACAAGGCACATCGTTCCGAAAGTAGTAAGAACAGAAATAGGATGTTTCCTTGGCAAATAAACTTCGCACATTGAGCCTTCCACTTTCGATTTTTTGCTTGATAGCCCTTTTTAATTTACAATGAATTGCATTTATATCGTGGTCTATTTTTAAAAATTTTAAAAATAGATTAGATAGGAACAAATAAAAAAAATTGACTCATTACCTCTCGAAGGGATACATCCACATGTATTAGCGGGCCTTGAACGGGATTTGTATGCAAGGTGAATTGGAAGATGTTCCATCATATCAAAGAACCCGGTGGAAGAATCTTCTCCAACTTGTTTGTGATAACGGGAATATTCGATGCATCCGAACAAGGTTATCCTCCTCAACGTCTTTGGAACACAAGTCTTTAAAGAATAAACTAATTTCGACATAGGTTTCTAGATTCGTTCGGGCAAGACACTAAATGCAATAGGGAGTAAAGTTTCCATGAAAACGTAACGGATCATGACTTTTCATCCCATGTATCACCTTGCTCCCGTATCAACACGTGATCAAAATTTGATGCATGACCATCGGGCATCTTCAAGTTCTGGAGCCACTCACAAATCTTTCGCTTCTGCTCAATTGTGAAAGAATAGCTAGCCTTAGGCTTGAAGAACCTATTCTGTTTCAGTTGCAACCATAACTCTTTTTGTCCACAATACTCGATCAAGTCCGTTCTAGCCTTAACATTATCTTTCGTCTTGTCCTTCATCTATCCTTGTGTTAAACAAATTATCAAAGTAATTTTTTTCAATGTGCATGACATCAAGATTATGGTGTGAAGATTATCCTTCCAATATGACAACTCCCAAAATATGCTTGCTTTGTCCGAGTTATGGTAAACCCCATACCCGTCGAATTTGTACGGTTCTTCGGTAACCTTTGGGAGGTGTTGAACCCTCTCCCAAATATTCTCTCTCCGGACGGTATTGGAGGTGGACAATCTTGTTCAATTGTGTTATTCTTGAATGCATTTTCATTCTCTAAAGGGATGATCCATCGGCGAGCAACCAACGGTGACAATCAAACCATGAATTTTTTTTGCCTTTTTTTAAAGTGAAGGACTTAGTATTTTCCATGCAGTGAGGACATGCTAACTTTCCGGCTATCATCCACCCGGACAATATCCCGTACACGGAAAATCATTAATAGTCCACATTAAAGCGGCCCTCGAAATTAAAGTGCTTCTTACGCGAAATGTCATATGTCTCGACCCCTTTAACCTGATTGTTTCGACTCATCACCCAAGGTTGCAAGTACGCATCAATCAAGACTTTTGGATTACGCGAGCCGGGAATAATGCAATTAAGGAATATATATGGACTAGTCATACACGTCTACGGGGGAAGATTATACGGTGTTATAAACACGGGCCAACAAGAATATAGAGCGACGAGCCGGAATGCGAGTGAATCCGTCGGAACATAAACCCGACCCTAACGTTACGTGGTTCGGTGCAAAGTATGGATGGGTTCTATCAAAATGCTTCCGAGCCTCACCGTAGCCACACAAGGTGGCCTTACATTTTCCTGTGCCATCTCGTATGAGCGAGAGATATTAGATGCGTACAACCTCTTTAACCTTGGTATTAGAGGTAAATAATGCATCGCCTTAACAACCACTCTCTTCTGCTACGTGTATCCCTAAGCGTTCGCTACCACAAAACTTACAAGATTCAGATCGACGTCGTCATTATAGGACAACATACAGCCATTTTCACGAATCGATTCTCGCCAACGAGAGTCCCGACTTAGATACCAATCTCTTTGCCTTATAGTAATTATCGGGTATCTCTGGCGGGTCGACAATTCATGCACGAGGTCGATCACCGAATCCATCGCCCGTTGGAAAATATTGTTATACGCTTTGTTCTCGATAATCTAACGACGATAGATAATTGAGAGTGGGTATAACCATCGTATAAAGGCGACTAGATTTTTTTTTTTAACTTTTTATAAAAAGCTTGGCCTCTTCGTTGGGAGGTTCTTCAACATGGCCACTTGATTGAAAGCCCCGATGCGTACCATAAGCGTTCGAACAATGTTGTGCATTACAGGGTGCAGAATGATGGGTTACTACCATCCTACTACTTTCATCCACAACAAAGTTACGAAATCCACCCAAATTGTTACGCGTTTCTCCATGACTAGTCCAGCTTGTATAATTACTTTTAAAACCTTTTTCCATTAGATGTCGCCTAACAATCTACGGGGTCTTGAATTTCATACATTCACATTTAGAACAAGGACACCTAACCACACCATGAATTGTAAAATCCTCAAGTGTTTTAGCATAGTCGACAAAATCATAAACGCGAGCTACAAATTCATTCTTCAACCCAAATTGACCAGGATTAGTTCTATCGTACATCCAACTATGAGATTCCATCTACACAAATTACAGAAAGTTTGAACTTGTTAAACAATATTTAATTTATATGATGAGTAAAAGAATTTTATTTCAAAGAATAACCTTCCTACTTGTAATGCGCAGTTTGAAACTCGATAGATAAAGTACCTAAATCTTTTTAACTTTCATTAATAACTATATAATAACCACCCATGTATTAATAACTTACTCAAACTCGAATGTGAATTTACTATTACTCAAACTAAGACTCCATGCCAAAACTAAGCAAAAACATGAATAAAAAACTAGTGCCAAAAAACTTAAACAAAATCCGAACCAAAACAGTCCCTAAAAAACAGTCCAAAAAAAAAGTAAAAAAAAAAACAGTCCAAAAAACAAAAGAAAAAAAAAACAGTCCAAAAAATGAACTAAAATAGTCCCCAAAAAACCAGTCCTATTTCCTTCACCATACATTAACCAAAGATGGGACTAGGCAGGCCAAACTATCACTCTCCTAATTACAGTAAATGGCATTGATATAAAATGGTAGAAATCATGCATTCAAAGGTTCGAAAGAATCCATATTCATACCGATATTCTTGTGTGATCGGAAAATGCAGCAGCTCTAAACAATCACATCAATGTGGACTTTTCAAGCTACACAAAATGTGATTTCATTGTGGAAAAGAAGTTTAACCAAAACCTATGGAGTGTCAATAGCAATAAATACAACATTAGGAAGGTACAGCTATACAGGAAATATGCTACGCACAAATACAAACATGAGGAAGTAAACCAGAAAACTTATATACGCTAGGCACAAATACAAACATGAGGAAGTAAACCAGGAAACTTAAATAAGCTAGGCACAAATACAACACGAGGAAGTAAACCAGGAAACTTAAATAAGCTAGGCACAAATACCACACGAGGAAGTAAACCAGGAAACTTACATAAGCTAGGCGCAAATACAAACACGAGGAAGTATACCAGAAAATTTGAATAAGTAAGACTAGAATACACACATGAGAAAGTAAACTAGGACACTTAAGTAAGCTAGGCGCAAATACAAGCACGAGGAACTAAACTAGAAAAATTAAATAAGCTAGACTCTGTTATAGACTCATAATACAGGATTTGGAGGATAATTCAATGTCGGAGTTACTTCAGCAACATATTATATATACAATGGTACCAACAGTGAACTAAGTTCTGGTGTGAAAATTAGTGCAGCAAGTTTCCCAATATTAAGGGGTCGTTTGTTGGTAGATTGCTCTATTCCGAAATGTAGAAAAAAAAAACAAAAATGTATATATATCTGCTTAAGATAAAGTGAGATCCCTATTATTTACCTCTAAATTTGGCGACAAGTTCAGCCCACCGTTGTTGAGACTGCGAATTCTGTGGCCACTCAGATCCAAGCGCTTGATGAAAAATGAAAGGAGGAAGGTTCAATAGTTAGTAAGATTACAAAAGAACGTTTTTTTCTAAAGAATAGAGGGAATATATCATATGACCTAAACAAAAGCGTTTCAACTGAAGCTAATCACAAAACAGCTGTAAGAACACTTACCAACTTAAACAAAATGCTCGTGTATTATTAAGAACACTTACCAACTCAAAAAATCTCGCAGGAATAGCTAGATCGAAACAAAAATAAAATACCAACCAAATACCCAAATGCTCGTGCATTATTAAGAAGAAGAAAAAGAAAGAGAGACGGATACAGATAATTGAACAAACAATAAACTTGCAGACTTAATCAACATCATCAATACACTAAGCAAACACAATCTACAGTCTAATACAAGTATATATGCATAAGGTAACATATTGAATCAGCAGAGAGAAAAAAGGGAGATGATTTACGAGAAGGGCCAAAAGGGTCTGAAGGATAGTAGCTGTAATTCGGCGGCTAAAGCGGGTAAGAAAATAATTATTGGCTAAATCGGGTAATTATTTTTCCCTAATTAACATAGAGTGTAAAAATTCCAAAGTGATGCCTAATGCAACAAGAACAATATTCAATTTCATTTACTCCTAGCTTTGCTACAAATGCAACAACAACATTCAAATTCAATATTTCATTCTATTTCAATTCAAAACCCTAATAAAAAAAACATAATACAAACCCTAAAACAACTATTTAGTACTAAATAAAGTTATCAAATCTACTAAATATAGAAGGTAATGCAACTAATAACATGGTATTGAAATACAAGCTTGAGCACTAGTTTGATTTGGGGCTTGTGCTCATGAGATTGAGAAAGAAAAAAAATACCTGAGCTGGTCGGAAACGGTGGCGGCGTCTGGTGGCGAAGCCTGCTGGTCGAAAAAGGCGGTGGCTGCGGCATTGACCGTCTAAGGAGGTGGGGCAGTCCGGTGGTGGGATGGTAGAGAGAGGAGAGGGAGAGAGAAAAGAGAGAGAAAGAGAAGGGAGAAAATGAAAAGAAAATTAAAGAGACCAGATTTTTGTCTAAATCTTTTGAAATTTTCGACCACATGTGGTCGAAAATAATTAAGTCGATTTTTGACCGAATTTATTTAATTATTTAAATAGCGTATGTAGTCGAAATTAGATTTTTATTTTATTTTTAATTAATTTTTTTGTATTTATATAATTTAATTATGTATAAAATGTTTTTTTATTTACTATTTGTATAAAAATTAATTTCGACCACACGTGGTCGAAATGCACTTTTCCTGTTAAAAAATCGACTCGGTGTGGTCGAAATTCTATAAAAAATTAAATAAAAATTAAATTCTTCAAATTTTGACCGCCAGTGGTCGATTTTTTTCCAACCAAAAGTGTGGTCGAAATTTTTAGGTCGAAAATGCCCATTTTTTTTAGTAGTGGTAGTGGTACAATTACAGGAGAAGCTCTAGCAAATTTTTTTTAGAAATCCCTAAGAGCTTAACATTCAAGGAAGAATGTTTCTAAGGGGGAGGAATGTTGCACCTCAATTTTTTTTTTTTTTTTTGCGTTGCTCGTTGCTTGTAAGCTTAGATACATGAAACCCTTATAAAGCTAATGAATACTCTTAACAAGTGTTAAGCAAGTATCTAAAAGTTTCGGGATTTTGGGTCAACTTTGGAGGGGTACATCTCCTAGTATATTAGAATTTTTAAGGTGTTTCAAAAGCCTAAAATAAAGTTAATCGAGTCTAGTTTCAAACACAACAAACTGCTCATCGATATGACATCGGAGTAGAGAATTATGGACGTTACAAGTTAGGCTAACAGAGCAGAAATGCGTGCTAAGTAACCGACGTGCTACAGTAACTGCTACAACGACCCTGACCCGACTTTGGAACCTTATAAAAGGGGCAAAACCCCATTTTTTTTCACCAAAAATCAGATGAAGAAGCTCAACAACATATAGGGTCATTTTGGTCATAAAAAGTTGAGAGAATTGAATGATTTTAGCTAATCAAATCTCGGGTGGTGCATAGTTGTGAATGTAGCATCGTTTTGCAGTGGAATTTGGCATGGATTCAAGGTGAACATCGGAGATATTGTCATTTTAATAAGAAAAAGGTATGAATCTTTCCTTATTATCGTTGTTTTAGGTTTATGTTCGAAGGTAGAATGATTAAATGAGCATATAGTTAATTTGTCGATGGAGAAATTGGATAAAAATCATATAAGATGTCTTATGAAGTATTTTGATACTGATGATGATATGATTGATGTTAGTATTTTTGTTGTTGTTGTTGGTTGTTGGATTGTGATTTCGGGCTAGGGATATAGACAGAGGAGATGCTGCCCGAATTTCGGCAACTCTAGAAAGATTTATTTGAAGGATTAAGACAAGCGTATAAAGGTGAGTCTAGCAATAGTATAAATTTTCTTGAATATAGATTTACGGGCCTGGGAGGTCAAGCGTTGAGTAGTTAAAGTTAAGTCAAACAAAAAGGTATGTTAAGGTTAAATCTTTCTTTCAAAAGGCATGATTCTTATGTTTTGATTCCATACATGACGTTCATAATATTTTTACTCCTAGAAATGCCAGAAGTCTATAATTTCTAAATGACTCACGATCTAGAGATTTTCAAGTCTAAGGTTAGATGATTTTCAAAAGTCTAGATAATCCTGGATTATATTTAAGATGACAAGAGAACATGCGAGCATGCTAGATAATTCTTGATTATATTCAGGATATGTGGCCTCAGCTTATGTTATGGATCATTCAAAGTGAGACATGATAGTGGTGATGATTATGGTAGTGATGAAGATCCTTATTATCTGAATGAACCCAGCAAATAAACGGATTTCAAAGACTCTATTCTTAGACAGTGTAGGGATATTCATGTCCTTGGCCTCTTATGTTGATGATCATAGCCTCAGAGGCTTATCATATTAGTTTCTTATGTCACCGAGAGTTCTATATTATCAAAAGAGTCCAGTGTATTCTTTTCTGGGTCTTTCACGCATATATATATATATATATATATAGGTATAACTATTTTATAACACCGTGCTTATATGGCTGGGCAACATAACACCGTGCCTATATGGTCGGGCAGACACACCACTGCAGTGAGCAGCCTATGATACCATTCCGGACATGGGATGTCCGGACGCAGGATGATGATAACACCGTGCCTATACGGTCGGGCAGTATAACACCGCGCCTTCATAGCCGGGCAGCGTAGTATATATATATATATATATATAAGAGTTTTAAAAAGAAAGCATGCATATTGTATGCCCTCAGAAGCCCTCCAGTTATACAGAGTCATACAGGCAGTCTCAGACATACAGATTGACTTCCATGCTCAGATGTTCTCCATGATTCTTATGTTCATATTACTCTTATGCCTTATATACTCGGTACATTACTCGTACTAACTCCCCTTTATTTTTCGGAAATTGCGTTAAATGCCGCGGTACGGATAGACGGAGAGTCGATCCCGGCTCGATAGAACTTTTCTCGGTGTTGTGGTGCGCTCCCGCTTATTCGGAATTTCTTGCTATACGTTTTGGTATGTTATGTTTGATGTATATGCATGTGGGTACGTCGAGGTCCCATCCCGTCCTTTCTACAGTTGATGCTCCAGTAGAGAGCGCGAATAGTTGAGTCTGATTAGACTTGATGTAGCACTTGTCGGCTTCGCTCTTTGATGTACGGTATGTAGCGAGTAATGTCGGCTTACTTGCTTGTTATTTTACGTATGTATGTGTCTCTCTCTCTCTCTCTCTCTATATATATATATATATATATATATATATATATATATATATATATATATATATATATATATATATATATATATGCACAGATGATTGATAGTTCTTAAGTTGTCCTGATATGAGTCAGCATGGTTCAGCTATGAGTCTTATGGGCCACCCACTTATCCAGTAAGGTGCAGGTACGAGAGTAGGGGTGCTTGGTCAGTAGTGTTCAGGCACTCGTCACGACTCAGCGGATGGGTCGTGACATAATTATAAAGATAAGAGAAAAATGGGCAATCGGAAACCTTGGCACAAGTCTGTCTAGGTTGTCTTTGTGAAGCTATTTGGATGCTGTTTCTTTTGTTGATGTTGTGGATTGAGTTTCTTTAAAGGAATAAGTAACTAGGGCCAAGAAGAGGGTTAAGGGTAATGTCCAAGACTTGTAAAGCTAGAGTAATTAGGATTTAAGTCTGTCTTGCTTCTTCATGTGTGAATTGATCCTAAAAGAAGAACATGTATGTTTTTGGGATGCAGTGTGGTATTAAAGAGCAAAAATCATTTCATAATTAGAACCTTGGTTTGAAGTTGCCTTTGAACATTAATCTGGGTCATTACTTTAAATGCTTATGTTGGGTCTGTCTTAGTGCTCATGCTTAAAACTTGGCCACAAAATCTTTGAAGTTTAGATAGGGGTCAATGAGTCAACTATGGTAGTTTTGTGATAGAGTTAGGTTGTTCCAAACCTTCCTATGGTCCTTACTGTTTTCACTGGAATATGAGGATGAGCCATGGAATAGGGGAAGAATGTCTTGGGAGAGTAAAGGTGAACACAGGCATGGCTGGAGGTAATGACCGGTGGAACCCAGGATCCCTTTTTCGAAAGGAGACTCAGGAAAAGGAGATGGAGAGGTGATGACCTCACCCTGTCCTGTTTCTCTTTCAGGAACATGAGATTGTTTTCTCATTATTTTGACCTTCTTCTCATGTTCTTGGGACACGCAAGGGTCTCATGTGGATTAGGAGGACTTACCTATATCTAAAGAGGGAAAAAGAAAGAGGGGGAGGGGGTACACCTATACTTAAATGGCCAGTTGTTAGTGCTTGTAAAGTCTAAGTCTTGTTTGTTTTTCACTATGTCTCCTGAAAGGTTTTAAAATCTGAGAAATTTGTCAGTCTGAGTTTTGTCGTTTAAACTAGGTATTTGTAAGGAGGTAGGACTGATAATTATATTAGTAGTGGTCTATGCTCATATAGCAAGAAACTAAGTGTCAATCTTGATTGCTTGCCATTTGCTTCTATGGGTGATCATGTCCTTTCTAATTTTCCTCAATTTATTCATCCATGATTTGCACGTGGGAATCTGTCCCCTTTGTTTGTTGCTTGTTGCTGAAACCTGTCTTCTTTATGGTAATGATTGAATCTTGTTGCTTATCAGAACCTGATCATGCTATAAATCTATTTCCTTTTCTTTCTTCTTGTTCTCTGTGAAAAGATTCTGATTAGACTAAGTATTTGAAGGTCCCTTATTAAGGCCCAAAATTGTCTCAAGACTTTTTAACTAATTGCTCATATAATATGCCTATTGAAATCCCTTTTCTTTTACTAAAGGTCCTAAGAGTCCATCTATATGTGAACTAACAATAATCCTAAGTAGCTAACATGTTTGCTATATACTTGGGCTTGTAAAAGAGGAGGTTAGTTTCAAAACTACCAAGTTTAAATGTGTGCTCTAAGTCGCAAGCTCTACCAAGGTTTTTCTTTATCTGAAATAGGTAAATATACTGTCTAAGGTCTCAATTGCCTGTTGTTTCTTCCTTAGGCCCTTTTGTACCTCTAATCTAGGGTTCTAGTGACTTCTTTTACATGGTTAGTGTCATTCCTTGCTTGCCTTAGGAATCAAGCCTCTGTGAGAATGTTTTGTCTGCTTGCTGAACTATCATTTGTTTGCTAATTTGGTTGTGTGTATCCTTGGGGTTGGTTTGAATGAGGCTTATGTCATGGCTTGACCTGTGAGGAGATAGACCCATCTGGGGTGAGACTGGGAAGCCAAGGGAACAAGAATATATAGCTTGTAGTGGTTGAACCTGATCCATGCTATGACTTGAATTAGTTTAGTTATGCTTTGGGAAATTTAAGAAATGGCCATGACCCTAGTCTAAGGTGATTGTGTCTGCTTAGTTAAATATCTGTGTTTCAAAGCCCCTTTTTTGAATTGAATTATAGGCTGTGAATAACTTTAAGGTTGTAAACCTCCATGTGATCACAAAAGGGGGGGGGGGGGGGGTGGAAGTGAACCAAGGCCACACGACCTAAGAAAATCCTTTTAAAGGGGCCTTGGGGAAAGGAGAAAAGGAAGACCAGGCCCAGCCTAGCTCATGACATTTTTCCTTCAGATAAAGGGTCCCATGGCACCTATATGGCCTATGGGGTTGGGTGTTCATTGCCAAGAACCTTAGAATCACATGGATTCTTCTTCTAGACCTAATGAGCCCCCCAAGTTAGAGTTAGGTGTCCTGGAAATATTGATTGTGACTTGACCAAATAAGGAATAAGTATGCACATTTGTTTAAATAAGAAACAAAGGGAGAGGATTGGTAGAAGTGCAAAAACTAGGTTTCCAATTGCCCTTGACCTTGTCTTGTTTACTTGTTCTAAGAGTGCATTAGCTGCCTCTAGGTGACACTAAGTTTGGTACATAAAAACTCGGACATAAGAGGGCCTTAGTCTTTCCTCTTTCTGCCCGTATCCACGTCCGGCTTGGCAGTTACCTGTATGCTTTCTGTTGTGAAGATGTAAAATGCTCTGGTTCATTTCATGATGGTATGTTTTAGTACTAATCTGCCTCCCTTGTGTGTCACAGCTTATGTGTGTCTTCCTATGGTTATGTGTTTTTGATTTCCTATCCTTGCTCATCCTATATTTGTATCTTTGGAGCTCATGTTATCTCTCCATGATCATATTGCTTTACTCCTTGTCCTATTTATGTTCCAGTGGTAGGCTGCAGTTGTGTTAATCTCTCATGACTATGTGTTTTAATGACTATGTTTTATTCTTTGCCTCTTTGATTCCTTTCAGTTTGCTTTGGGCCTCTTTCATGAGTGTGTGTTCGGCCATACTTTTTGCTACTTCAAGTCCATAAATTTTACCTGATTGCCTCCAGTTCTGGATTTGCATTGTGTTGCGAACCTGGACAGCTATGATGTTTTATCCTGGAATATGCTTATGTTCTTGTGGCTATATCGGTGGTGTGGGATAAGGTAACTTTGGGTAGGGTCTAGTCTTATCCTTCCCCCGGTGACCAGCTATGCCCTGGGTTCATGAAACCCCTTGGAACTTGTGCGGCATCGGGAATACAGGGGCAGCAACTCTCCCTTCTCCTTTGTTACCGAATACCTGCCAATAGGCCTTGTGGTATACATATATATACACACCAGCATAATTTCTTTACTTCATTGACTCATAAATTTACTTTATACACACATGCATATTTGATGTATGCCTTCTTTTGTGGATATAATTGTGAAAAGTTCAGAAAATTATAAACTAATCGGTTTCCCTTTTCCTTTTCTCCCTCACCATATGACAACTCAGGTCGGGTCAGCCTGCCTATTGGGCCTCGAGCCCAATAAGGAAAATTCTTTCTCTGAAGATATTGAGTCCGCGAAGATGAATTAAATAGCTTGGCACGCAGAAGGCCTAATCATGAGTGAAAATGGCCAGCTAGGGGCTTGGTACGCCCCTTGTCTTTCCAGTTCCTTAACTTGTTTCTTGTTCTTCTTGTTTCTTGTTCTTTCCTTCATTTTGAGCTTTTGTGTATTTGTAAACTTCTAAGAACTCATGTCATAGTGGACTCCTTATTGTATGAACTAGTAGTCTTAGGATAATGGTACTTATGCCGTTTAGATTGACTTTGAGTCCCCAAAACCATTTCTTTAAAACTCGGGTTTAGCGGAACGATTTTGACAAACTTAAATAGAGGATTAGCGAAACTGTTTGACACGGTTTAATTTTAAACGAGAAAAAAAAGAATATTTTCAAAACCACAAGTGTTGCAATATTGTTAAAGAAAAATGGACTGGTTTTTAAAAACTGAAGCATACTTTCTTTGTAAATAATAAACCAAGTTTTGTTTTCAAACTATGGCTAAAGATAAGTGTTTATAGTAAATGTTAGGCCAAAAGCTCCCTTTGATTTTAGCAAAAATAATAAGGCCAGAACTAGCCAAATTCAACACAAAACAAAAAAGGAAATATTTGGGTCAAAGCCCATTCACTGATAAAAAGGGGGATGATATGGACATCTCAAAATCTTTAAACCCAAAGCTCATTTGGGACAAAAACGGACAAACCTCTTCGAAAAATGAGAGAATTATAGTGTTGGCTACAAAGCCCAATCCGGGACCAATTTTATAACTTCTAATAAATGATGTATTTCCTAAAACAAAAACGTTCGTATGTATGAGTTCTTGGATTAAGCGCTCTAAACATATTGAGCGGATTGATCCAAACCAAGTTTGAGTTAAGCATAGACAAGGTTACACATTCAAAACATAACAAATTTATATTTTCAAATAATATGTATAAAGATGACTACTTTATACTCATTTGTCAAACAAAATACCTCATCCGTATATACAAAGGGGGAAATTATTTTATACGGATATTATAAATCTGAATCTATGTACCCTATATATAAAGGAAGTGTATTCAAAATTCATTTCTCAAAATGATATGTATATGACAATATTTTTGTGAGAATAAACACTAAATAGATAGTTCATGCAAATACTCATATATTGAAATTCGAAGGTCAACCGCATTGTATGGATCCTTAATCTTTGGGATACCAGGAGATCATCAAAACCTTTACCTAGAACTCTGGATTACGAAGAATTTTTCACTGTATTTGAATAAATTCTTGACCACTGATTTTTCTAATTTCCTAAAAATTAGGTGCGACTCTTTTTCAAAATAAATTCCGAAAGAGCACCAACAAATTCGTAGCAGCTTTTTATGCTGCTTTTAAGCTTTAACCAGCATAAAAAGCTAACCGTTATATATGGCGACTCCGCTGGGGACTTAAAGGTTCTAACTATAAGGATTCTAATATAATATGAGTATATTTGCCTTAACAGTCTATGTGTTTACTTTCTCGTAATTATTAACTGTCATTGCATGCATATCATAACTCCGCCACTCCTGGAATTTATTTTATGCTTTGTTTCAAAGACGACTTCGTGGAGCATGCGGTCGTTCCTTCATTATAATATCAAAAATTCTTTTGGAACCGTTATGAGGCGGGGTTGGTACGCGGTCCTCAGCCGACCACTAGCGGTTCGACCAGGATTGTCGATCGGGTTCCGTCTTTACGAAAAAACCCTCAGTGAAAACTAGGATAGAGCTAAGCCAAATCCCTCTTAAACTAGAGCATTTATACTTAGGCAGGCCTTGGGTATCTCAGACCTACCTAAGGCTCATTAACAATGACTACCTTGTGTTTGGACGGTCTATGACCCGAAAAATATCGCATCTCATTTATGTGCTATGTGGAAACATATTCGTGCCTATGTAATGAGCCATTGATCCTACAGGGATGGGGGAATCTTAACCGTGTTCTGTTTTGTAGATGGAATGAAGGATCTGTTTTGACATAGTCATTGAGGCTCCAGAGTTGCTAAGAGTTTGGTATGAATAGTTGGGTGATACATAGGCGATCAATGTAATGCTCCAGACGATCAATTGCACTTTAATGCTCCAGACGATCAATTGCACTTTAGGACACTTGTCCTCTATCATGATAATGAAAGGTCGCCCGGAGCTGATAGAGGTATTGACGGGGGTATTGGGATGACAATGAAATGTTGATCCGCTTCGGTGATATTGAGATGACTCCTACCCTAGAAGAAATTAGGGATGCCATAGATAGCAACAAAACCTGTATAAGAAGACGACACAAGCCAGATCACAATATATTATTTCCACGAGGCCCTCTTGTCGGCCAAATCATGAGTTTCTTCTTTGGCCCCGAGGCCCCACAGGCACGGGGCCTACGTAGCCTTCGGGGATCTATACCGAAGATTCGGGGGGATGTCATAAGTGCGCTCTATATCAAGGGAATTCAAGAGTCCGGAGGAATGGGAGGCCCACCGGGCCTCACAGCCTTCGCCGTAGCCTTGTTGGCATATGGTGTTTTCCACGAGACGGGTCGTTGGCCGTAGACACCGGTGATCTACTTGGCTTTATGCGATCTTCCAGGCATTACTAAAGATCAAGAGACAAGGTATTTTGACCTAGCACCCATCATATTGGGCGACAATCTTTCGGACTACTAAACAAATTTGCGAAATCATTTTGATCTTCGAGGATGCAATATGTTGTTACAATAGTGGATTATCAAACACCTTAACATAGCCAAAGAGGTTCGGGGTTGGATTCGACAAAACCAAGTAGGTCGCCTCCTGAATTACTGTCTAACACTCGAATTTATGTTTAAAAATGCTTGGGTTGATTTCTTCACCGACTTGATCGAAGATCGGATCCATTGGATGTTTCCTGACTTTATATTCAAAATTATGCTAGTCGGCAAAATTGCTGCCTGGCCTTACAGGCGGGGTTCGGTGGTGCTTATTATTCGTCCAGGGTGTTGAGACAGTTCGGTAGGAGGCAAGTGATATCTCAGGTAAGAAATCTGAGCGGTTCGTAAATTAAGCACACGGACGGGGGAAAATCAAGCACGGGGTAACACTCGAGAGAATGGAATGGGCGTAGGCGGGCCCCGAATACCACTAGCTCCGGATGAGCTCGAAAACGGGGTGTGACCTGGGTATCACGCGTAGGTATGAGGACACTTGGCGAGTGCACTTACACCTGGCCCCGCATCTCTCCAGGAAGCCCAAGAAAAGGAGCATATGAAAGAATGCCTCGAAGGTACAGACGAGCATTTGGCCAGGATCTTGAAAGAAACATACTCAGTGATTGTCGGAGCGAGCTATATCGAGGCACGTCTTCGTATCCGGACCGCCTTCGAAGGGTCGAGAGCGGAGACGAGCTAAGCCTCGGACATCGAACTCAGAGGATTTCCACGATTCTTTATTTTTTTGTTATTATAAGCCCATGTCGGCTTTATCATCACTTTTTGTAATCCCCTTCGGGGGCTATTACTACCATTTATTAAATCGTGATGACTTTTCGGGGCATTGGTTCCGTTCTGATAATGGCAAACACGTGTTTCGAACGGACTAAGAAAGCACTTGACTCAAAAAAGCCTTAGGGGACAAGTAGTATAAATACCTATAAATTACGTGCTTATTGGCTATGTGCTTCGCATGCTTACTTGCTACATGTATGATCACCTATTAAAGCTTGAGTACGATTGGTCTGATAATCTAAACTATGTACTCGAAAGAAAAATCACGAGGCTTAAAACTTACCCGAGTTTATCTCCACTAAAGTTTGACTCACAATGGCTAATCAACGAGGGCAGGAAGCACAAAATTTAGGGGGGACAGCTGAGATGCTTCGGGACAAATTGCTGTAGATGGGAAAACACCTCTAGAAAATAGAAAAGAAAATTGAGGAGGTAGACGGATTACTAGGCATGGTTGGAAATTCACCGGAAGGCATATCCCAAGAGCAATACTACGAAAACATCATTAAAGAGGTGAGAGAATTGGTGCTAAACTACATACTGCTGGAGAGAAGGCACATATACCTAAAGAAAGAACCCCGGAGGGGACTAACAAGGAACAAAGAGCCAATTCGGATTCGTGGGTGTTTGCATTAGACCTGTAAGAAGGAATGGAGCCCCAAGAAAAGGATCTCGAGCCCTTTGAGGAAGAACAAAAGCCAGAAAAAAAAGAGCCAGAGGAGAAAGAAGAAGAGCCTCGGGACATGGAGGAAACAGAGCATGTCGATATAGGGGCCGAAGGAGAGGAGAACCCATTTGAGATATTTCCCAAGTTTCAGGGAAATAATGCGGACGACGAATCTAGTTATTATGCCCCATTTGAAAGAGAGACGATTTCTATGCACGCCCGCGCATCTTGGAAGTACTGTCGCCTCACTATAGCTTTGGAGAACTTTGGAAGGCAAACCTTCCCAGCTCAGATGGGCATAGTTTTTAGAGCTGTTGATCTTTCCCATTAATTAGCTCCATTGCCCGTCATATAGTATTGAAGATAATATCTGGCACTGGATAGATTGCTAAGGCTAAGTCTTGATCCATGGTGTACACTTGCAAAAGATGCTTTAACTCGATCGGGCGGGTCGCACCTTGACGAATGTTTGGCGTTGACGAAGGATTGTTTTGTTAGTTTAATTGACGATAAGATCATAGGGACTTTATGAGAGGGCATACCTTCTTGGTCAAAAATAGCCAATCACACAGGAGGGAGTTACCCCAGACCAGTTGGCGGTATGATTTCACAATTTTCGAGGAATCATATCTGTAGCACATGCTCGACCCTTGGCCGTTGAACAAAGATCAGGACCGTGGAACACAGGTTTATGAGCCAACACCATTAGGGCCCCGATAAAATAAGTTCTGGCATACGATCTGAACGGGGGACATGATATCGAAGGACCGGATAGATCTTGGTCCTATAAAAAAAATGGTTCTAAGGAAAATAAAGATTCGGCATGAAAAAACAAGTTCGTAAGGATAAAAACTTGCAGAGCTATACTTCTGGGTAGATATTAGGTGTCCCCTCTTTTACACAAATGTTACCTCCACCCTCATAAATTTATAAAGAAACATGTGACGTACGATGTCGATGGAGGGATACGCGGGAAGCCCTAGTTGGGCCTGGTTTGGGGATGTCTGTAGCTACGATCAGCCAAAGGATATTTAGGAAGAAATATATATCCTTCTTTTGTAATCGAATTAAGTAGGGTATGATTTCTCTAGGCGGGATACGTAGGCAGTTTACGTAAGACTCGATCCCTTGTAGTTTAAATTATAATTCCCCCACTCCCACCTGCTTAGAATTTTTATAAAGCAAGTCAAAGGTTCAAGTAGATCAAGCTGCAAGACCCCTTTATGCCATGATCCACCCAAACATAAAAAGCTCATAATTTTGCAAGACCTTAGAGCATCGGGACAAAATTACTCAAGCTTCAGTATATGACTTTGTGTGATGCTTGAGCTTTAAATACCCATATGTGATATCTTGCCTCTATATTTGATGTCTAAAAACTAACCTTCTTAACTGTTGAGTTATTCTTATCTTATAGAAATGGATCAATTGGTGTAACGTTGAAAGCTAGCATTCTTGAGATTAAGTCCGTTAACATCCCTCTCTGATAAAAGGAAAAGACAAAATGGCCAGTACCGCCGAAGAGCGAAATGAGCTCGTTCTTCGCAACGGGGACACCCAGGACTCACAAGAGGCAGCATCCTAGGAAGATGTGATTGGAACGTTGTTAAATACTATCTCCACTCTCCAGGAAAAGGTAGCAAAAAGGAGGTAGCGCGAGAAAGAATGCCTCACGGAATGAAGGGCCCTCCTCCCGCTTTCACTTGTTGGGCCTACAGTGCTCGATCACTTTAAATCCCAGCAGGAACCCCCCCTCTATTGAACACCGCTAATCCAAACCATGTTGGCCTCTCTTCACAGCTTTACCCGATTAAAAATGCTTAAATTCAGGGAACTCCCGCTCGTTCGCGCTACCAAATCCCTTAGCTATTATTACTTCATAGATTGAATCCATTACGGCCCGGTGGCGGCACCCACTACTATCCCTTTAACCATTCCATTAAAGTATCCTTCTTTACTCCCACGTCGAATCCCCCCCGGGGGGCAGGAGTTGGATTTCCGAGTAAATGGAAAGACTTGGAAAAGTGCCAAAAGATGAGCTGAGAAAGACATGAGAGAAAGATGGAGGAATTCTAAAAAACATCAAATCCAGGAAAGACCAACCTTAGGTACTACGCCCCGGCATGCACCGATTTGGCCCTTGCGAAGGGTTCAAAATCCGAAATTCAAAATGTTAATGTGGACAGGAAATCCCAATCCCTCGGTCATTGTGACCATTATTGAGTGAAAAAGAAGAACCCTTAATCATGCAACTATTGATACTGACCGGCCCGGGCGTTCAAATGGTTCGCCACCAAGACTCCCAGTTCCCTTTGGAAGACTTGGCGAATCCTTCTGGAAAGATTTCATTTATATCAAGACCGTCTTGGAGTATCGCCTCGAAAAAGTCAACCAAAATTCAAGAGCTATAAAATTCCCCGGGGATGGGGGGCCCGGCGACTGCGTGCGGCCGCCAATATGTGAGGAAGAGCTAGTCTTCGTGTTCTCGGTCATAGGAGCGATTTCTATACTGAAGGTTCTCCATGGTAGGAGGCCCTTTCGAGTTGGTAAAAATGGAGAGCCATGAAGATTTTCTCAAATTTGAAAAGATCGTCGGTATCTTGACAAAGTGCCGACGGCGTTACGGAGTCTTCCGCAAAAAAAAAGAGGACCCATGGATATCACATTCGGGAAACCCAAAAACCAAAACCCCTTCTTCCGCAAACCGCCCTCTTAAATTACTCTTTCCCATAGCCCGACCCAAGTTTATGCCAACCAGCCTTCACATTATTGTGTAGTACACGGCTCCCCTCGGTGTTCGTATGTCGCTCTTGCTTATCGCCCATACCGACAAAAATACCAAGCACCCCCCAGAAAAACCCCCATGAAGCCTATTAGCCCAAAATTCAAAATTAACCACCCCTGACGATAATGCTCCATCCAGCTTTGAAAAAGGCTATCGAAGAGAATTCAAGGCGCTCTTGAACCAAGGGCTTGCTCTCAAGATCTGCTAACTACGGGATTGAGAAAGTCCAAATAAACCACGGATACCAAAGTAGATTACGAGGCGATCGGACGTGCCACCATTCGAAGGAATGGAGGCTGGAAGATGCTAAATCGAAACATAAAATCCAAGATCGATGACAAAAGGGAAATCATCCAGAAATTGGGCTCCCAGACATAAACACGAGCCACTGTCAAATCATGGAAATGGGGTCCCATGATAGAGATAGACAAAGATCGGGAAGCACGAAGCATTGTCTCCCAAGATAACCGAGTCCCTTTAAAAGACATGCTTCCCTCCACTCCGGAACACCCAGATTCAAAATCTTGATCCCGGTTCGAAAGCAAGGTTGTACCGTGTTAAGACTTTGGTTCCGATTGTAATGGCCTAGGTGACGACGAATTACGCCCGAAAAATCAATCATTGTGCGGGCGGTATGACAAAGGCATGACTCGGCGGAAGATGCTACGTTCCCGAAGAATTGGCCGAACGCCCGGGGAAAAAAAATACTCGAAAAGGGTGATACCGAAGAAAGGGCGACGATTTCCCGGGGACGACGGTAAAATATTATTCCATTCTTGAGCATTTAAAGAAGACACACCAATTTCGATGCTATCGCTTCAGCTAGCTCACCTTCACGCAGCATCTTCTCATGAAGGTATTGACCTGCTTTGTGTACGATGGAATTTAGTATGGTGAAGATTTAAGCGAATAGTAGGCCCATTATCATTGGGGAACATAAATCTACTCTCGAAGGAAGAGTTTCCGTCGAAAGGGATCCACAATAGAGACAGCCATTATATGTTTGAGAAAATATCGTGACAAAGCGTAGGAAGAGATGCTTGTGGTTAATGGGTCGGGCCTCATTGTTGCCTGCCACATGCAGCCTGACTTAGGTTCGCAAAAGTCGCGAGTGGGACGAACGTCGGGGGATTTAAGATCCTTAAGTAATTCTTATCGGCTTAGGTATATCTAATCGGGCTGGCTCATGTGGTAGAGTTTCGATTCATGACGATCCCTTTAACGATTACAACATGCTCTTAGGAAGACCTGGATCCACTCGACAGGCATTTGTACTATCAAGTACTTGCGGAGGCCGTAAAATTCGAATGGCAAGACGAGGAAATAGTGGTTGACCTGGATCACCTCATAAGACGCGTATTTTAATTTTTAAAATTTAAGAGTCAAAGGCGAACGGGATACACCTTGAAATTAAAAATTTCAAAATCATGAAAATTGCAAAAAATTGACATTTAATTAATTATTCTATAAAAATTGACAATTCTGAAATTACGAGTTATGTACTTTCATAAATATAATTCGGGGAGGAAATACACATCTAGCTCCGCTTAATTTGAAAAAATTGTTAATTAAGACGACGTTA